>NC_138037.1:54083680-54341870 GCF_964106645.2 Podarcis pityusensis
GGTTTGGAGGGCCACATGCTCACATCCAGCCTCCCGAGCCTGAAGTTCCTCGCCCCTGCAGTAGTTGAGTAGTCAGTAGTCGAGTTAGATGAACCAATGGTTGAACTCAGTATACAGCAGCTTCCAATGGGCTTAGAGAGGAACTGGGCTCCCGGCTGATGCTTTATATTCAAAAGCAGTTTGACTCCAGATTAAAAGGCTACAGCCTCTCCTCTGCAGATGTAATTGCACATAAAGGCTGCAATTTGTGGCATGGAATTGTTGTTTGCTGCCCATGGGATGTTCTTTACCCCAAAGCAAAACGAGAGCTGCTCTCTGTGTATACGAGCCATATGCACAAAATGGCAGTGCAGGAAGCTTACCAGAGCAGAGAGGGAAACTTAAGAAAGAACTTTCCCCTCCATGTGCTGGGAAGATACGAGACTACTGTAAATATATGTGTATGTGAATATATGTGAATATATATGTATATACTGTTTATACCCTGATGGATTCTGGGTTTGCACTGACTCTGCTTGGAAACTAGAACTAAGGGTGTTTCATTTGTTTGTTCTCTACCCGTAAGTGTACAAATAGAATTTACCAAAGACATCAGTGCTCACGCCCTTAAAAGAAAAAAAGCATGGGGAAAGGGTGTTCTGATATTCCTCTGCTTCCTGAAAAGGAAGCAAAACAAGAGGAACTTAATTTCTACCCAGTAACATGAGTTCATGTATTGCATCTCCCAGTTTTGTGGCCACTGCCAGCTACCAAGAAGAAGTCTGAGGTCCTCGTTTTCTGTAAAAGCCTAAATAAATTGCACTGTGAAATGTGAAACCAAACTGATGTCATATAATCAAGGAGCTTGTAGGTCAGTTGAAACCCATCATTAAACATCTGCAGCACTGCAATGTTATTCCTCCAGTGCTCTGCTTTCCATAGCTGCAATGTGCCATCTTAAAACCACTGGAACGAGCCACAGAGATCTGACACCACTGCTTTACATTCCCTCTCAGAGACAAAGCACTAATGCCAATATATATACATGAAAATATGAGGACACTGAAGAGCTTTTGCTTCTTAAAACAGCCAAAAAATTTATCTCACACCGAGAGTAGGAGGGAAAGCATTGACTGATTTTCATTTTTTTGCAAAACTCATACAAGGTAATTCCATCAAAATGCAGGCCCCTTTAAGACATGGGACAATTCTCTCCTCTGACTCAGCCAAATTTAGTCACAAAAATTTGTAGTTAGCAGTCGCCTGGTTACTAGTACCAATCACAATTATTTTATACTTCATTACAGAGCATTCAAAATATGTTGCATCTGTTATCTCATTATGTTGTATCTGACATTATTTTGCATCCTTGCATCAACCCTGCAAAATAGATCTGTAATATTAAATGCAATATTGCAGATGGGAGCCTGTGGTTGGGAGATAATTGCTTGCCTACGGTCACCAAACAGGCTTAAGCTGTAAAATATGAATTGTGATTTCCTGATTCATGGCCCTATGAGTCCTATGCTACACTACTTATTATTAATTTATTAGTTTAAAGAATTGTAAACCACTCTTTATCAACTGGGTATCCGGGCAGTGTATACTAGCAATTGCCCTGTTCGCCTAAACAGACAGACTTGGAAATGTAACAGCATTTTGTCTACTTTATGAGAAGCAAAGAGCTTTACATGAAACAGACAAGACAACTGCTAGAATTCAGATCTTCCACAGGAGGGAGATATTAGAATGTTTGAGGAAACCCCAAAGTTTGCAGAAGTACAGATTTGGGGGGGTTGTCGAAAAAGGGTGGGTGACCCAAAACAGTTTAATGAAGACTGAGTTGTCACAGAATGGAGGGGAAGAGAAATAACAGAAACCCGGGGCATGGGAATATGAAGAGGAATGGAATGGGTCTCATTGAGTGGCTGGAATCCTGAACAGAAACACTCCATGGTGCAAGATTTTGTTGCATTACAGTATTGCCCAATTGTTTGCTTGAATACCATATTTTTTGCTCTATAAGACTCACTTTTACCCTCCTAAAAAGTAAGGGGAAATGTGTGTGCGTCTTATGGAGCGAATGCAGGCTGCGCAGCTATCCCAGAAGCCAAAATAGCAAGAGGGATTGCTGCTTTCACTGCGCAGCGATCCCTCTTGCTGTTCTGGCTTCTGAGATTCAGAATATTTTTTTCTTGTTTTTCTCCTCCAAAAACTAGGTGCGTCTTGTAGTCTGGTGCGTCTTATAGAGCGAAAAATAAGGTATATCTCATATTGAGTGCCTATGTAAGGACTATTCTCATAGCCAGTGGTAAAAACTGCCACGAGGCAAATTACAACCAGTAACATAATATTGGTGTAGTCAATTTTCTGCAGTTTTGTTCTGCATTTACAGGGGTAACAATAAAAATGTACTTTGAGACTAGCCGCTTTGAGACTCCTTTGGGTAGTGAAAGGCGGGATATCAAATCCAAACTCTTCTTCTTCTTCTTCTACTGTGTCTGAGGTTCACAGCTACTCAGCTGCCAATCCTGGACCACAGAATTCTATACTTTGGGACATTCCTGTGTTTTATTGACTAGGGAGAGAAAGTCTCACTGTCACTAAATTTGGAAAGCCTTTGACCTACCTACACTACATAATAATTCGTTCCTGGGGGAAACAGAAGCAGTGTCAGATATCGTCTCCATGCCTTTGAGAAGTAACCAAACAGCACGTCTGCTACAAGCATCTTACGATATTCCACTTGCATCCTGACACGTGTTCCCAATTGGGCAATGCTAACAAGCCCAAAGAAACAGTCATTTTGTAGCTTAACCTATTAAGCTTTACAATTGCGGAGAATGAAAGGAAAGGAGGGTGAAAGGTGAGGAGAATGAAAGGGACTTACTTTTTACTTACGTTCTGGATTCTTTTAAAGATAAACAATTATACCAAGCAGATAAAAATTACAATAGCAGTTCAACCAAATAAAATGTTGAAACACTGCCCTCAGAGGAAGTAAACCATATGACCTCCTATTCAACCCCAAACAACTAACTATAAAGCAGTGTATAATTTCACTGTACTGCGTGAATCGATAAACACTATTATAATTCACTTGAACCAACTTGTGATATTTGTATTATGAAATTATTGTGGATTGTGTCTTAATACAGCAGCTAACAATAGGAGCCAAGACAGACTGAAGTATGCTGTAAGTAAAAAAGAAATGCTGAAATGAACTGCAGCAAACACTGAAGGTGACTATTTATTCCTATGCTCCATCCCATTCATCAACCTGAACCTTGACTTGACCAAAGTCTCCCGCACTTGTAAGCTTCATTTATCTTTAAGAAACAGAGACCTTTTTAAACGGAGCATTGGTGGACAGTAGCAGCTAACAGGAAATGAGATGTGAACGGGGACGGACTTGGTTTAGGCCTCACCTCTGTCACAAACCCCATTAGGTGACCATAGATAATCCACTCTCAGCTTCTCTCAATGGGCTTGATTACTAAAATTGCCTCTGGCCCAGCATGCACATTAATAATAAACCATTATTTTAAGCTTGCACATTCTCCCATTCCAGCACAACTATGAAGAGATGAGAAGGTCCGACTTCTGTTTTAGTTTAACCACTTTTTAGTGTTACAACCCAGCCCTAGGCTATGAATACAAGCCAGTTTCATAATCCATAGTTTAGAGTTTCCACTAAGCATGGGTAAGACCAACTGTCGTATGTCTGTGTTCAGGTGTCACAAGAAAGTGTGGTTAGTCTGAAATGGAAATGGTGGAAGAGGGGAGAAAAGGTGTACATGAGGCATGCAGGTCCGAAGATCGCTGCGGCTCATTCTAATCATGCTAAACCTGTGTAATTGTTGATTTTGCGTGACCCCGCTAATTGATTTACGGTCCCCAATTAGCTCTTTATGGCCGGTCCGGCACACTTCCCTGCGAAGACTCTGCTCCGTCTCCAGTGGCTCCAGTCACGCCTCAGCAGAGTTAGCACAGCGGTGAAAAGCTGTCACGTAGCTTCCACTTAGCTTCCGACAAACACACACAGAGCCCGGTTTGTCTATTTACAGTTCTTTATTCCGACATTCCCCAGGAAACTCCTGGGCTCACCGCAGCCATGACAAACTGCGACCTTCTCTCTCAGAGAACCAGAGAGGAACAGAACGTAACTCCTCCCAGCTCCTCCCAGCTTCGAAAGCTGACGTCAGAATGTTGAGGCATCATGGGAACAACTTAACCAGTTTCCCCAGAGAGATGTGTACAACTAATTAGCATGCTATCAGGGGATAAATCCCCGGGGGAGGATATGATTCCACCCGAGGTATTCTTATTGAACCAGATGTGGTGGGCCCCTATTTTTGCATCTCTCTTTACCACTATTAATGCCACTCTTAAGATCCCGCCTAATTGGAAACAGAGCATAGTCATCCCAATACATAAAAAGGGGGACCCACAAGATCCGCGTAACTATCGACCTATCAGCCTGCTAGACATATCATACAAGGTTTACTCTAGATTCTTGCTAGAGAAATTAATCGAGTGGGCAGAAGAAACAAAGCTATTCCACCCGGAACAGGCTGGCTTCCGTAAAGGTCACAGCACATCTGGCCAATGTCTTGTTCTATTTACCCTGATTGATAAATACCTAAACAGGTTCAACTGCAAACTACACGCGGCTTTTGTGGACCTGACCTCCGCTTTTGACTCCATTCCCAGAGATAGGCTATGGCAGAAGCTTAGTTACACCAACATAGATAAGAGACTCCTCCTCCTTCTTATGGAAATTCATAATGACATATCGGCCAGAGTAAAATTCGGCCCTCTGGGAGCTCTTTCTGATTCTTTCCCTCTGAATAAAGGGGTCAAACAGGGCTGCCTCTTGGCCCCTTTTCTATTCAATTTCTATATCAACGACATCGTTACAACTATGCAGGCCCTAAATCAATCTGCCCCCTCTTTACAACAGCTCAAGATCCCCATATTACTCTATGCGGACGACATGGTGATACTGTCTTTAACCAAGCAGGGCTTAAACAACATGCTCAGAGGGCTCATGACATATTGTGATACCAATTCCCTCAAAATCAATTTCGCCAAAACCAAAATTCTTACTTTTGGCACGAAAACTCGGAAGTCATTCTGGAATTTTGAGGGCCACTCTATTGAATATTGCTCAGCATTCAAGTATTTGGGAATCACTTTTCAGCATGGGCTTAGCTGGTCAGCTCACCTAAATATGACCATCCTGGCTGCCCGTAGAACCATCAAAGCCTTGGAGAAATTCTTCTATGCAAAAGGCGGCCAGTTGGTTCCACCAATCAGAAAAGCATTTATCAGCAAAGTCCTCCCGATGTTACTGTATGGGGTTGAAATCTGGGGGTGGAATTTAAAAACACTACAACGGCTGGAGATTCTACAAAACTCTTTAGCACGAAAGATACTGGGTCTCCCCAAGGGCTCGGTTGCTGCACAGTTAAGAACAGAACTGGGCCTCCCCTCCATTGTTGCGAGAGCCCACATTAGAATTATTAGTTTTTATTGCAAATTAATCAATGCCCCAGGTTCCCTACTAGCCAGGCAAGCCTTTTTAACTTGTTCTCATTCCAACAAATGGTCCAAGGCCATGGAGACTATTACTGCACGCTACTCCCTCCCAGATCTCGACACGCTGTCATCTTGGGACCAACATAAAATCCGGGCCTGGATTCTTATAAGAGATGAGGCCATGGACCGGGCACAGTCCACCTCAGCTCGCCTCTCCATGTGGCTCCCTAAAGTGAAAGTGGTAAGATCACTTGCCAACTACTTGATAGACCTGACGGAGCCCAATTTGAGAAGAGCGTTTACAATGGCCCGTTTCCATTCTATACCCACGGCCTTCCTGCAGGGGATCTACTCTAAGACCCCTATTACTCAGCGTCTATGTCCATGCACAATGAATGAAGTAGAGGACTTCATACATTTCTTTTTCTACTGCCCTATTTATGACCCAATAAGACCTAAGCTCCTCCTCTTGATCCCGTCCTCCATTTCATCTAAGGAAGACTGTTTGAAAGCACTTCTTGTGGACGCAAATCCCCAAATTTCACGTGGGGTGGCAATCTTCATAGTGCAGGCTCTGAAACTCAGGGCTACTCTGACAGGGTAGTGTGTCCTAGTCCTGGACCTGTTTTAATTCTTTTATTACCTTTTTAACTCAATGTGCTGAGCCTATTTTGGGGCCATTTTATGCTTTATTTATATCCGCATACTAGTTTTTTTGGCGCTGGCAACTAAATCTCTGTATTATTGTCTTAGGGTATTTTAAATGTCATTACGCCAGCAATATCGCTTTGAATTTTGCTTGGTTGCTTGTCTCCAACATTTTTGTATTGTCTTATTTTGCTATGGCTGTATGCTAATGCAATTAAATTAAAACCTCAACTTAACCAGTTAAGTTCCAAACCCAACACCCCCTCTTGCCGAACCATTCTGACAAGACCTTTTTGAGTTCAACACCTTCCCCTTTGCCTTATGCCACTTCCCGGCATCTTTCCCAGGCACCTGTTGAACCCCTTCAACATTCCCAGAATCACACTGTGCGACACTTTTCCACGCACTTGTGACCTGATACCCTACTGACCCATTTGGGCCAGCAGTTGTGTCTTCTCCGTCAGATCCTTCCCCCTCTGACTTGACACCCTGTTTGTGAGCTTTCTCCATTACGCTAACCGGAGATGAAGCCTCACACCTGGACACTCCTTTCACAACCTTTGGAGATGCCCAGACCTGCCCTGAACCCTGATCTTGGACCTGGTCCCCATCACCGGGATCAGCTTCTGGCTCCCTTTCCTCCTCAGAATCAGACAGACATTCTGAGAGAAAATCAGGACCATCCCTGAGCCTTGAACACCCATCCTGTTCACAGAACTCAGCCTGCTTACTGACCAGCAGCTTGGTTTGATCACCCTCTGGGTATGCAAACTTCCACCCATTGGTTGCAGGATCATATCCACAGAAGATCATTTCCTGAACCTTTGGACCACCTGCCTCAAAGAGCTCAAAGGGCTCTTTGGCTACCCTCCCAAAACCGGGAAAACCATGTACCTGTGCACCCTTGCATGCCCTGCACCCTAGGGACCTCCCACATTTCCGGAGTTTGTACCCTTTTGTGCACCTGTGCAACTTTTGCACATGACTGGGAACCTTAGCACACTGCGCCTGTGCTTTTCCAGCATTCCCACCACCCTCCAGAGGTGACTCCAGAACAAAGAGATTGTTCTGCCCCTTTTTTACGTTGGCCACTTGTTTCCCCCGTCTGAAAATGGAACAGGTGTCATTTTCAAAGCAAATTTTGTATCCCTGCTTCATTAGAGCTGATACAGATAACAAACAACAATTCAGACCCGGCACAACGTAGACGTCTAGCTCCTCCTGTAAAGGAGAAAAAACATGTTAGCCACACCAGAAACCGACTTTCTCATTCCGTCTGCTAACATCACAGTTGTCCCTGTTGAAACAGCCCTGCAGTTCCGCATTTCGCCAGCAGGCTCGCTTAGGTGATGACCAATAGCAGTATTCAAAACCCAGCGCGTCACCGTGTCCTGGCTGGAGTTGTTCTTCACAGTTGCCATAGAAGCAGTGATAAGAAAACAACCCTCCCCAGCGTCTGAGCCACGTCCTTCCCTTGCGTTCCCACGCTGGCCTCCTCTCCGAGACTGGTTCCCATGAGAACTCAGCTGGTTGACCTTGGGACCTTCTTCCTGCCCAGCTGTCTCCGCTCTCCATGGGCAGCAGCGACGCAAGTGTCCCGTTGCATTACACACGTAGCAACCACGAACTCCAGTGGAAAAACACTGCCCGGGGCTCCTCCCAGCTGGCCTCCTTCTCCTTCTTCCGGAAAAGCACTCCTTGCCAGCTCCGCCCCCTTTGAACCGCCGTTTCATTCCAGCACGTACAGTGGAAAACTTTTCAAAGTGGCCTTTGGAATCCTTCGCCCCCCCGACCTGCTCACTAGCACTCCTTGAGGCTAAAACGTCAGGAACAGGGGCACCAGCCATCTCTAGGCTTTTCTCAATACTTCTCCAGGGCTCTGGCCTCCTGCTGAAGCTTCACAGCACATCCCAGCACATCCCCAGACAGCCCTTGCTCAACTTCTTAGAGTGAGCTGTTCAAACGCAATGTCCTCCAAGACCTGGCTGCCTGCCATTGTCTTCCGTTCTCCCAAGGGGCCCCAAGCTGTACTCACAGATTACAAGCTCCTCCGGCACCCATCCGTGGGGAAACGATTTTCCAGCTGCTCTCTTAGCTCCGCAGCTACTCCTTTGCCTCCTAGCAACAGGCAAAAATCTCACCACCTCCTGCTGCAACTTCAAACGCATTCCGGCACTTCAAAGCGTTCCTGTGACAGTTTTTACGATCGGTGATTAAGGGTCCATAACCTGTGTAATTGTTGATTTTGCGTGACCCCGCTAATTGATTTACGGTCCCCAATTAGCTCTTTATGGCCGGTCCGGCACACTTCCCTGCGAAGACTCTGCTCCGTCTCCAGTGGCTCCAGTCACGCCTCAGCAGAGTTAGCACAGCGGTGAAAAGCTGTCACGTAGCTTCCACTTAGCTTCCGACAAACACACACAGAGCCCGGTTTGTCTATTTACAGTTCTTTATTCCGACATTCCCCAGGAAACTCCTGGGCTCACCGCAGCCATGACAAACTGCGACCTTCTCTCTCAGAGAACCAGAGAGGAACAGAACGTAACTCCTCCCAGCTCCTCCCAGCTTCGAAAGCTGACGTCAGAATGTTGAGGCATCATGGGAACAACTTAACCAGTTAAGTTCCAAACCCAACAAAACCATGGTTGAGCATTACATGTGAATTCAGCCAGGGTAATATGGTTTGAACACACTAAAGCAGGGGTAACCAATATGGTGCCCTCCAGTAGTTGCTGAAGTACAAGAAAGGGACCGCCTGAACCCTTATATCCTAGCTTGATCACTGAGATCATCTGCAGGAGCATGGCTGGTTGTCCCCAGAGCTGGTGAGGCTCATTTGACATCAACACAAATCCAAGCCATTAGAGCCATTGAGTCGTGTGGAATGCTCTCCAATAGGGATTTAGTAGGCATCTTCCTTAAACGTATAAAAGTTTGCTGATTTTTTCCCCATTGCTGCTAGGCTTATGAAGATAATTAGAATAAACATTTTCTGTAATAGTTTGTGGTCTGGTGTGTGTGTATGTAAGTAAAACTGTTGCAAACCACTTGGACATTTTATTATAAAATTGCAGGATGCAAGTATTTTGGGAAAACAAACATACAAGCCCCATCACCCCTTGACCATTGGGCCAGGCTGGCTGGGGCTGATGGGACCTAGCATCCAACAATCAGCAGTCTTGCTCTCCCGGCTTCAGCAAAAGGAACCCGAAGCCTTTGGAGCGCAGCGCGAGGTGTGCTCCAAAGGCTTCAGGCGGCTATCCCTGAAAGCAACACGTAGCCTCCGGAGCGCGGAGGGAGCGCTCCCTCTGTGCTTCGGAGGCTTCGCATTGCTACCGCTGAAGCCAAGGAGCCTGCATTCGCTCCATAGGACGCACACACATTTCCCCTTAATTTTTGGAGGGGAAGAAGGGTGTCCTATACAGCGAAAAATACGGCACTTCTTATGTATCCCTCTGGAATGCATCCACAAGCATCTGCTTTGTAATGCAGCAGGCCAGACAAAACCTAAGCGGAAATATCTGCTCTCCAATTAAAAATCCAATTTTGTTTCTCCATTCCCAAACAATTACTTAAGCGCCTGCAAGAAAACAGTGCACAATTAAACCAAAGGGATATTCTACATTAACCTGAACAAAACCGTGCTCAGCGTGTCAGCTAATTTCAGTGGATACACAGAGCTGTTCTGTGACTACTTAATACCAGCGATAACAAGAACGTTTGGTTAAGTTGTGGACTGTATAAAGAAATCTGCTTCACACTGACCACAGTATTCAAAAGTATTCTAATCAGCAAGTTTACTTTTCATTTTCAAAGCTTTAAAACATCTTTGGATTGATAGGTTAGACTCCCGGCATCTTGGTATGCAAGGTTCACCATGTTTGCAATTGTTAGGTTCAACCCTGGTTGAAAAAAGCAAACAACCAATATACTAAATTTAAATGTATCAATCAATAAATTGTCCATTCTCCTTCTCCTCCAGCACCCCACATAGATGACCCTTGTGAACTTCCTGACATTAATCTTGAAATTCAAGTTGTAGTTTATCTTGCTGCTGTGTCTTTTGTATATATGACAGAGTATATTTTTTTCCTGTATGCAGAAATGACCCTCATTCTATTAGCATATACTGAAAAGGCAGGTCAGGTATAAACTCAGAGCACCTCTTAGAATATTTGCTGACTGAAGTGAAGAATAGAAGCAACAGAAATACTAGTTTTTTATTTATTTGTGCAACCTCCCTCACACGAAGCCTGCTTTTATAAGGCAAGAGTTTCCCTAGCATATGCAATTACAGGATTTATTCACAAGAAACCGTAACTTTTTGCACAGAACAATTTAACTACTGTAGCCAGGGCTCAAAAACAAGATAAGGAATCTACAAAAAGAAAAAGGAGGTTCGTCAAGACCGAATCCGAAGGAAAAACCAGGTGGTCACAGTTTCATTTATCCACACAAGAACAGAGAAGAGAAGACAAACCAACAGAAGACAAGACTCCTCATTGTTCTCCAGTGACATAATAGGTATAGATGCAGACTGAAACAAAGGGGAATGAAGAAGAAAATACATTGGGGCTGGGAGGATGGTGACATAATCAAAATGGTGCTCTTGTTCTTACTGTAGAGCATTTCAGCTAGACAATACAAAAGCGCTTGAATCTTGGCTCAGAAGTTCAAACATTGATTTAGTATATGCAGCAATGGCTGCAACCAAATAGGGCTAAAGGAAAGCACACTTTGGCTCCTGCCATCAGCCAGGAAGAACATAATGGCAGGATATGGGCACGCTGGCAGATAAGCAGCAATCCTTCCATAGCTTGTTTTAATCTTCCCTCATTCCTTTTTGCATTTCTGTTGTGTCCATTAGATCAGCCTTTCTCAACTTCAGGTACCCAGCTGTTGATGGACTACAAATCCCATCATCTCTGACCACTGGTCCTGCTAGCTAGGAATGATGGGAGTTGTAGACCAACAACAGCTGGGGACCTGAGGTTGAGAAAGGCTGCATTCGACTGTGATCCTGTGGACTGGAGATAATAATAATAATAATAATAATAATAATAATAATAATTTTATTATATACCAACCACTTTATATTTTAATGAAAAAAATCTCAACATGGTTTACAACTCATTAAAACAATACAGAACATATTCAAGCTTCAAGCAAAATATTTCAGATCCTTCTCTAAGTGACGTTTTGCGTTCCCCAAACTTATTTAAGTAGCAGAAGTATCTTTAGAATTTGGAATAAATAGTCTATTTCTGGATTAAGGAAAATTGTTCTGACTAAAATGATAGTACTAGCAACAAATTATCACACAGGCACCAAGAAATCCTTCCAATCAGCACGGATGTGTTCATACTTGCAGAGAATTATAAGCAAGGGCCCACAGGTTAAAGTGGTTAAAAAGCACTGAAACATTCCTTTCTGCTACTCTGAGAAAATGCAAGGCTTGCCTCTCCTCAGAGGCCTGGGAAAGGCAGTCCAAATCCCGGCATGTGAAAGGTCAAAATGCCCACTTGTTGAAGCCATCTATTCACAAGTCTGCGAAGTCCATGAAACAGTCATCATGACCTTTGGTATTTCTCCCTCACTCAACCGGTAAACAGTAAAATCTGTAGCAGTAGTCACGGGCATCTGAGTAATACCAATGGCATTTCATTTTCTCGCCCATATTTACTTTCTATTTGACTCAAGACAGCCTATAAGCAGAATAAAAACCCTCCTTGCAGCACAATATACAGTCCCTGTCTGTCTTGAGCACAGATTCATGGCATTATAAAAATCTGTGTTCTTCTAGTGAAAATGCATACATACACTCAACAGTAGCAGCAACAGAGAGCACAAGCCAGATTCTCCCAGAAGGTCTCATTTCCTCCAGGAAGAACACCTGGCGTAGGGTTGGAAGGAAGGAAGGAGGCAGCTGGGGCAAAATTTTACTATTTACAACTTTTTCGGGGCCTTGTGCTTCCTATTCCACCCCCCATGACTCAAGAGTGCCATGTGTAAAGCAACTCTAAGGAGAGTTCACAGAAGTATGTTCATACATCATTCTCGGTTACTAAAACTTCAAGGAACGTCCTGCATGATGAGAAAGCCATCACTGATTACATTTTTGTATCAGCTCATGCGTGTGGATCTTTGGCAGAAGCAGTTCACGTGCCAAACTGCAAGTCATCAAGTGTTATCACATGCACCATGCATAATTCAGCCAGCAAAATCTGTAAATTCTGACAACGAGCCAAATAGAGCAGCCAAGAAATACTTCACAGCTAAAATGCAGCATTTAACACAGGGCTGCCCCAGTGGAAGAGGTTAAATTTTGTGAAAAGGAAACACGTTGTGCGTATTATGTTGCCTCAGCACTATCAGTTACATCTTATATTGTTTCGTTCACATTTCATTTCTGCATATTTTGGCGCTAACTAAATTAGCACTTTGGCTCCTGAAACGTGAAATGTTTAATATTAAAATTTGCTAGAATAAGCTCTCTTACCCAGCCAAGAACAAATGCAGCATCCAGCTTATCACGAAGAACTGCAAATACTCGAGGTTATTTGCAGTTTACTTCTTAGGCACTTTCAACTAATATGACGTATTTCAAAGGGTGAACTTCAGTTTAGCTTGTGCTTCAGAATTCAAGTGGTTGAAAATTGTCAGCTGGAACAATTGATTTATTTCACAAGCTTTGTGCTGAGAGAAATCGGAGTGTAAAACACTTTTGTAACATGCATCAGGATGACTTGCCTGCTTGGCTTTTTTAATAAAACAAAAACTGCCATGGACTGCTAGTAGCCCACAGCCCAAGAGCAAGATCCAGGCTGTGGGCTTGGCCAAATCTCATGCACCGCTCAGAAAACCTCCTCCTAGCACAAAATGAGTAAACGCTCCAAGCACAAATTAATCCAGTGTTTTTGTTTTGTTTTGTTTAGAAAGAAAAAACAAGATGCTACTTCTCCTATCTTGATAAAAGTGCCATGGGTGCCAGCACAGAAAAAAGCACTGCTTTTATCCAGTATAAATGCACACCAAGGCAACAATTAGGGCACCTCTCTCACGGAGATGGCAAGCGTTATGCAACTCTTGAATCTAATTTCTATTAAGATACCATTTAGGGGAGAAAAAAGGGAAGTGGTGGCAACAATACTTTGTTTACCTAACAACCAGTTATGGGTATGTCTCATTTAGGTTTCCTGTCTGCTGCTTCTCGACAGTACTCAGATTATGAATAAGTGCCAGCTCAACTATACTTTCTAAAGAGGTTTGGACACAGCAGTCTACAGAGTTAGCAAAGTGGTTTTGGTAGAAAAGGATTTAATTTTGCCCTCCTCTGCCCAAGCCTTACAACACAACTGAGCATCACGCAAGAAAACTGCTTGCTTGCATCACTTGAGGGTACAGAGAGGATGTTGCTATGTGCTTGAATGCTCTGCCATGTATAGTTTTATTTCAGGAGAAAAGGATTCTTCCCTTTGCATGCTAATTTTCTGTGTGTGAGACTTTATTTTTGGTGAGCAAGTCTTTCAACCGGCCACCACACTCACCTGCTCTCTTCAGTGGCAGAGTTCAAAAACTGCTGTTTGTACAGATAAATCCTTAAGAAAAGTATTAACATGTCCACAAAAACCTGAGAGTCAACTTTATGGAGCCTCCCTCACCATTTCAGAACCAAAGAGTTGAATTCTTGAAAGCAGACAATGCCATCCTCCACTTGAAATGATTGGGGAGGGGAGAATAACTAAACATGCATTTTAGGAGAGCAGTTTCAAAGTAAGTGTTGGCAATATGAAGAAAGGACATTCTTCTAAGCAGGCGGTTTTAAAAAAACGAAACAGCCCCTACAATTCATTCATTAATATTTATTCCAAATCAAGTGCTCTAAGATCAAGATCCTTCTCTAGACCCAGTGACATACCAGCAGCACTGGAAGAACTGGCACAAAAAACCTTCCACAGTTAATTCTGATACAAGTTGCTTTATTAAGAAGCAATTACTGTCAGCATGCGGATAATGTTTATCCAATTAAAATCTTGTCTAGAAATCCCTCCAATACCCCAATTATATTTCTACCCACAAAAACTGAACTGCTACATTACCAGGAGACAGAGCGCAGACCAATAGGATGAGGCACAGTGAGCCCATTATAACCCACTTGGGTCTAAGTTCTGTAAAAACCAAGGTAATAATGCACTTTCCCTCAACATTAGCTCTGAAACTGAATTGTCAGCGTGAAGAGCATTTTTTAAACAAAAAGAAAGAAAGGAAAAGCGCACAAGAGATGTCCAGAGGTATTATCTTACCTTTTCAGTGATGTAGAAATTGGTACTATCAGCATGTTGCAGTGCATAATACTCGTGATTTGTAAGAGACCACCTTAAAAGGTACAAACAATTTTATTAGGAAAATGCACTTGGATGACAGAAGCCAAGAACCATTTTCAGCTTTTCGCTTTTTAGTTACACGTCTGAGCACAGAACACTTGGGTAAATCTAGAACCAGAGTAGGGAACCTCCAGCCCATGGGTCTAATCAGCAGCTGTTTGGGCCAAGACACACCTACCTGCCCTATATCTGACATCATACCTGTATCACATCAGGTGTGATCTTTACAGCAGGTAAAGATGCAGCTGGGTCCAAAAAACATGGTGGGTGGCACCTCAAAAGCCCTTCAGCAAAATCTTTTGAAAACCTGACAACCAGCTAATTGCCAGGGCCTGGCAAAGCGCAGTACCTTTGCCTGCATGGCTAGACTACAAACCACATATGCAAAAATGGGTTGCCTGACCCCACGTGGGCAAAAAAAATATATGTGATGTCAGGTGATTGACAGGCAGGCATGGCCACCCACTGTCAAACTTGGCCTATGGAGAATGGGAGAGAAAGGAACTGGTTTGCCAGATGGATCCAGTTCTTCGCTCCTAATCTAGAGAAGGGTTTAAGGAGCCTATTTAAAGATAATGTGCATTTCTTTTATCCATGCTGGAATAATTTCAGTCAAGTCCCTAAGCACTTATGATTCCCCTGAACTAAAAAAGAAAAAAGACAAATGCAAGATTTATTTTTTAATTTATTGCACAATCTCTCCACTCCCACACCTGTAGTTCTCCAAGACGATCCTCACAGGATTGAATGGAATAGTCTGCCAGTGTACAGGAAGGCAGCTTAAATGCCACTTTGGGATGAGGCCACAGGCCTCTCATTTGCAGGTAATTTCCTTGGGGAACTGAACATCTCCTGCCTGTGCAGAACTCCATGCAAACACCAAAGTTTGCCTCAGCACACTCAAGAGAGTCACGTGTTCTGACGCAGTTAAAATGTCCAATTACAACTGGGGAGTTTGAGTGACCTTGGGATAAGTCACTCTCAGCCTAACCCACCTCACAAGGTTGTGTTTAAAGTCGGGGCAACAACTATGTAAGTCACATTGAACCTCTTGGAACAAATATATATAGTTGTCCATTACTTATGTGTGTAATGTACACATTTGTACATATAAATGTAATAAATAAAATTGTATTTCCCTTTGTTCTATCTTCAAAATGGATGAAATAAAATTGAAGCCCACACCTTAGAAACCAGTACTGTGTGTGTGTGTGTGTGTGTGTGTGTGTGTGTGTAGGCTCCTGGGAGGTATTTGAATTAACTCGCAAGAGGGAGAAAATATATCTGAGAACTGTTCATTTTGAGAGTTGAAAGCACAGCAACAAATAAAACTCACCCATCACAGGCTTCCTTTATGATTGCTGACAATGGCTTTTTCTAAGGACAAAAAAGGAAAATGCATTGTGTGAGAACATCATAGCATAGCCTTCAGTAGATATTTGCAATACCAAAAGAAAACTTGGGCCGATTTCTGTTTAGTGTGCAAATGTTTGTTGAAAATTGATATATAATCTATGTAAAACAACCAAAATGGTCTGAAAAATTATTATAAACTCATTAGGTATCCCCAAAGCAGGGACAGAGAAACTGTGGTTCTTTGGGTAGAGGATGATATATAAATTCAATAATAATAATAAAAATAAAAATAATGATGATGATGATGATGTTTCCGGTTACAATTCTCAGCATCCTTGACCATTAAGCATGCTGGCTAGGGCTGATGGGAATTGGATCCAACATCATCTGTAAGGGTCCAGGTTCTCCATCCCTGCCCTACAGCAAAACATTATTTCTCAGCAGCCTACCGGCAAAATGAGGAAGAACTGTGATCTGAATTATTGAGAACGCTCCTAGTACTTATTTCTATTTCTGATTAATGACAAATTGCTATTTTATCTGTGGTTAATTTTAACTAGTATTGCTCTGAAATATGGCAACTTTAAAATCATGGGTTACCAAGCTGACTTCCTTCAATAAACCATAGGCAAGATGAGTCCCAGCACAGAGTTCAAACACAACATTAAACAATGGTTAATCAAAATAACCATGGCTTGAAGTTGGCTCGCTTTAACAAACCACTGTAAAAATGAACAAGAATTTCTGGAGTTTGAAAGAAACAATGAGGTCAAATAAAAAATGGAGGTAGAACCTGAGGAATTTTAACATTAATATTGAGGCTACTGATTCAGGGCTGGCTCAGGACATCATGGCTTCCGTAAGAACCATGGAACGGTACCATCACAGCATTCCCACAATGCATGTGGCTGCTTACGCCCTGAATCTGGCTTTCTCAGTAGGGCAAGAAGAGAGTGATCTGAAGATAGGAGATCTTGCCACCTTTCCCTTGTCATGGTTAGATTGCCTCCTGTTAAGATTTAGACTGCAGTGGCTGCTCCTCTGCAAAGGTTTGGAGGGGCAATTAGAATGGTCCACTCTCAGGGTCTGAAGATTTCCGTTCCAGATGACTCCAGGGTCTTTTCCGTCTGACAGCCCTGTTGAAGCTCTGGGTTAATTCTGTGGTACATAGCAATGAGCTGAGCAGCTCACACCATCGTCCCTCTTCACCCTCTTGAACTTTGATGAGCCCCAGTGGCACGGTGGTATCCCTCAGAGCTATGGGCACTGCAGCTTATTGGAAGACTGCTAGAACACAAGAGGAGGACGACCCTGAAGGTAAGCAATTGAACAAAAGTGTGCGCTTATTGTCAAGCATACTTTGTGGAAGTGAAGGCAGCGAAGAGGAGATACTTCTTGACCTCCACTGAGTCCTCCGTTGCTCAACACACCTTCCTCTGAAGTCCCTGTGGAGGTGCACTTTGAATGCAAACAATGCAGGCAAGCTAAACACTTCAGTTGGGTTCACTGATCAGTGGCTACAATGAGCCCCCTTTCTCAGCACCAATCACTTACAGTGGTACCTTGGGTTAAGTCAGGGGTCTGCAACCTTTAAGACAAAAAGAGCCACTTGGACCCGTTTCCGAAGAAAAGAAAAAATGGGAGCCGCAAAACAAGCCAAATGTAAATAACCACACATTCTTCCCCTTCCCCCATTCTCTCTCTTTTCCCTGAGTCTGAGGGGTATGGTACCTCTCATATCCATTTTTTGCAAAGCACCATGTGCATAGAGGGCATTATACAAATTAATACATAGAAACGTGTCTGTCCCTCCCTGCAGTTCAACTCCCTCTCTTTTTACTAACAGCACATATCCATTCCTTCTGCTGGTGCAACTTTCTCATCATTTCTACATAGCAGCATTTATAAACCAGTGCCAGAGAAACTGGGTGAAAGGAAGGTGAGAGGGAAGAGATATGAATATTTATGTGTGTATATGTATACATACATACACCTACACAATTACAGGTTTGAAGCCAACTTAAAATAAAAAGAGCTGGTAAGCAAAGGAATCTGTGGTGCTTTCCATGGGATCCGGGGACATGTCAGCTAATACTCTTCCCTTTCTTCTTCATTTGCTTGTCTCTGCAGCAAATCTCGAGGGCGAAGGGAGAAGGGCAGGGATTGCATAGGTACGAGAGAACGGGGGAAATCCCGCATGCAGGATTTTGGTGCCTAACAGCCCCCCCCCTCTGCAATTGCTCTCGTGCTCCCCCGCCTCTCCTGCTGGCTACCTCTGGACCCCCTCCTCGTCACTGACGTAATTCACCCCTTCCTCCCTGACAGGGAGGGCAGACCCATTTTGTGGTTCACCTCAGGTGCTCTCCCTCAACTCGGAGGCCACTCAGAAGCAAGGCACGGAAAAGGATCCCGAAGCACCACCGCCACCCCTCACACACACACAAACCCCGCCCCACCATTTCCCTCGAGCACGCGCGCTCTCTCTCCCTCGCCTCAGGTGCCTCGCGCGCGGGGCTGAGGAGAATGTGGCCTGGGAGAGTGTACCCCGGGGGAAGCTATGAGCCATGAAGCCGCCTGGCAGAACTTCCCTCCGGCGGCAGCAGCAGCAGCCCTTCTCCGGCCGCCACTGCCACTGCCTCCACCCCAGCAGCCGCCTCCTCTTGAGCTCCGCTGCCACCTCCGCCTTGCTTTGCCCGGCTCGGCTGCCCAGCTCCATCCCCCTCCTCTTTCTGGCGCTTCTGCTTTTCTGCTCAGAGTCCCGGAGGATCTGCGGAGCCGCGGCAAAGGTGTAAAAGAACCGCATGCGGCTCCGGAGCTGCGGGTTGCCGACCCCTGGGTTAAGTACTTAATTCGTTTCGGAGGTCCGTACTTAACTTGAAACTGTTCTTAACCTGAAGCACCACTTTAGCTAATGGGGCCTCCCACTGCTGCTGCGCCGCCAGAGCACGATTTCTGTTCTCATCCTGAAGCAAAGTTCTTAACCCAAGGTACTATTTCTGGGTTAGCAGAGCCTGTAACCTGAAGCGTCTGTAACCTGAAGCGTATGTAACCCGAGGTACCACTGTACTGAGAGATCCATCAACTACGTTGGGGAGAAAAACACCAGGGATGAGAACAGTTCACATTTCCCTTTTGCTTTAAAGATTAATCCCACCCCACCCTACCCACTATGCAAGTGGTGTGGAGGTAGGGTTAAAATAGTCTGGGTCGCTGCTATAATTTGGTCTTCATTTGCTATAATTTGGTCTTCAAATAATTTGGTCTATAATTTGCTATAATTTGGTCTTCAAATAATTTGGTCTTCAAACAACAGAGCTATGGAGCAAATTTGTTAAAATTACCAAAGGGGGGTGGGCAGGGACTAATCTGACATATTTGAGATTTCCTCTAATTCTCTGGTCACTGAATCCTGTTTTTGGAGAGGCAGAAGTGTCTGACTACTAGTGATGATCATTAATGTTAAATGTAATTAGGTCCTGGGTATTAAAGGGCTTGGTATTATTTCCTATACTCACTAGCATCTCCTAGACAGAAAAAAAGACTTCAGATCTCACAGCAAACATTGTTCTAATTGATACACACAGTAATTCACAAACAACTTTTTTAAAAAGTTGCCTTTCTTACATCTAGGTGAACAAATAAGTGTCATAACTAAAGTGTATTTCGTAGAATCATAAAAGTATAGAGTTGTAAGCGACCCTTAGGATCTTCTAGTCCAAACCGCTGCAATACGGCTCTGGTTGCCCTAACAGATGATCTTCGTAGACAGCTGGATCAAGGCGGGTTGGGGCTGCTGATTCTTCTAGATCTGTCAGCAGCTTTCGACATGGTCGATCACGAACTCCTGGACCACCGCCTTGCCTATGTGGGGATCCAGAGCACAGTCCTTCAATGGCTGCGCTCGTTTCTCTCTGGTCGGGGACAGAGGGTGGCGCTTGGGGGGGAATTGCCATCGCGCCACTCCTTGGTGTGTGGAGTACCTCAGGGTGCGATACTCTCCTCGATGCTTTTCAACATCTTTATGCGCCCCCTCGCCCAGCTTGTCCGGAGTTTTGGGCTGGGTTGCCATCAGTACGCTGATGACACCCAACTCTATCTGTTGATGGATGGCCATCCTGACTCGGCCCCAGACACACTGACCAGATGTTTGGAAGCTGTGGCTGGATGGTTACGTGGGAGCCGGTTGAAGCTAAATCCTTCGAAGACAGAGGTCCTCTGGCTGGGACGGGACGATATGGGATTGGGGGGGCAACTCCCATCTCTTGCGGGGGCGCAATTAGTGCCAGCACCGTCCGTTAAGAGTTTGGGTGTAATCTTCGACACCTCCCTTTCCATGGAGGCGCAGATTGCAGCTATAACAAAGGCGGCATTTTTCCATCTCCGCCAAGCTAAGCAGTTGGTTCCTTACCTCTCTCGCCCTGACCTAGCCACTGTGATCCACGCGACGGTCACCTCCAGACTGGATTATTGTAACTCGCTCTATGTGGGGCTGCCCTTGAGACTGACCCAGAAACTCCAGCGGGTGCAGAATGCTGCAGCGAGACTCTTTACGGGGTCCTCGCTGCGAGATCACATTCACCCGGTGCTATACCAGCTGCACTGGCTCCCAGTGGAGTACAGGATCAGGTTTAAGGTGCTGGTTTTAACCTTTAAAGCCCTATAAGGCCTAGGACCCTCATACCTACGGGACCGCCTCTCCTGGTATGTCCCACAGAGAAACTTATGGTCTTCAAATAAAAACATCTTGAAGGTCCCAGGCCTCAGAGAGGTTAGGCTGGCCTCAACTAGAGCCTGGGCTTTGTCGGCTGTGGCTCCGATCTGGTGGAACACTCTGTCACAAGAGACTAGGGCCCTGCGGGACTTGACATCTTTCCGCAGGGCCGGCAAGACAGAGCTGTTCCAGCAGGCCTTTGGCCAGGGCGCAGCCTGACTCCCTCCTTCGGCAATCTTCGCGGAGCTCTGGCCCAATGGTCGCCAGTGGTTTGATTTGAATTAATTTTATAATGAATGGTTTTAGAGTGTTGTGTTGTGTTGTACTGTTTTATTGTTGTTAGCCGCCCTGAGCCCAGCTTCAGCTGGGGAGGGCGGGATATAAATAAAATTTATTATTATTATTATTATTATTATTATTATTATTATTATTATTTAGGAATACAGTGGTACCTCAGGTTAAGTACTTAATTCGTTCCGGAGGCCCGTACTTAACCTGAAACTGTTCTTAACCTGAAGCACCACTTTAGCTAATGGGGCCTCCTGCTGCTGCCGCGCCGCCGGAGCACGATTTCTCATCCTGAAGCAAAGTTCTTAACCTGAAGCACTATTTCTGGGTTAGCAGTGTATGTAACATGAAGCGTCTGTAACCTGAAGCGTATGTAACCTGAGGTACCATTGTATGCAGTTGCCCCATATGGGAATCAAACCTGCAACCTTTTTGCAATACTGAGTTTGGCAAAACTAGCTCTGAATTATACAGAACTGCTTTTTCCTGATTCACTATAGTGAATTCAATAAATGCAATAAACACCCATTAAACAAGATAACACTAAATAATCTGCTAAAATTACCCACTAAACCAGCAGTATGAATTCCAGTATAGCTCTCTCTACTGTGCTGCGCCGTCTGGCTAAAGTTACTTTAGTTTCAAGGTCCCCAAAATAGAAAGAACACTGTCTGGTCTGGAGATGTCACAACATTCTGAACACTGCTGCAAACATAAACACTTGTACGCCTAGGAAGAAAAACCAAAGCAAAAAAGCAAGAGCCATTTGGATGAATAAGTGATTGTCACAAAGATGATGTAGATTGATTAAAGCAGTCACCAGGAAATAAACACATCTAGTCAGTTTTGTTTTGCAAAGAGTGGCCTAGTTTACATGCAACACTAAGCCAACGCATGGCTTGGTGCGAATGAACCAATGTGTGGCTTCTCATAGAGAAGAACATGGCCGCTTTGCAACTGCTCTGCTCCTGCTGCTGTGAGCTAAGCCGTGGTTTGGGTTAGCATTGTCTCCAAACCTGGGCTCATGGTTTACCACATTTGCCACATTTCCTTAAACCTCTGAGTCAGCAAGTTGGAGTGCGGCTGCTTCCAGAATCTGGAATGACAGAGCTCTTACAAACGCAGAACGGATATTATGTGGCACCTATAACAGCGCCAAGTCCACCCACAAAGTAGCCAAGGGGGCACATGTGGGATTAGGCTGTCTAGTAGGTGAGCCGACCCCAAGTTGTTAGGGGCTTTATATACTAAGAGTGACCCCTTGAACCTGGCCCGGTAGCAGATCTCTGAGCACAAGTGTTACATACTGGGAAGGCCTCTCAGCGATTGCACTGCAGCCTTCTGCATTAACTGCAAGTGCAATTATGTGTTCACCTCGGCTTTGCTCTGAGCAACAAAAGAAATTCAAGATCGCTATAATAGTTTAAGCTAAGTATCGTCTATCAAGGAAAGCCCTCGTGGTTCCTGCCAAATATCCTCTCCATAGTAGTGACTATTCTGGGAATTTCTGCACAATAATAGATGTGTATAATGAGCCTCTGAATAACTTAAGTACGAAAGTCTAATTAAGTCCCGGAACCTTTTCCATATCTAATGCAAATAGACACCTTTAATCAGTTATTAATTTACCCTAGGAAAGTAACAAATGCATACTGTAGCAAGCATCTTCAACCAGTAATTGGGTTAATCCTAAACATACATTCTCTGGAAATGTATCTCCATCTTTCCCTACAAAGTACAATTCATTCACCTGGCTGCAAGCTCTGCTTGCCCAGGGACCCCGTCACGACCATCCCGATACCCTGCAGCAAGGTAAACCTGTGTCCTTTGTCAGTTAATGAGATCCTCCTTTGTGCTACAGATCACACTTGTCATGAAGCTTCCTTCTTGTAAGTGAGCATCTCTCAGTCCACAGAGCTGAGAGGATCATTTGGGGAAGGTGGGAGGAAGAGGAGAAGGTGCACTCCCAAAGGGGAGAGGTGTACAGACAGGCTAAGACAGGTCTGGGTTTCTTGCTCCCTTGTAAAGAGCCGTAGCTACAGGAGGCTAGCCAGGTTTTTGGGCCCAGGTGAAGCCTCCAGAGGGGCATCATTGAGGCTCCCTGCCGGTGTGTGTTATGGCTTAAGAAATGGTCTGGGTTTCTTATTATTAAAGGTTATTAAAGGTTTAAAACAATGTAAAGAATGGCAGAGAACCCTGATGAAATTCATCTGGCAGGGGAAAAGACCAAGGATTAAAATGAAAATACTAACTGATAAAAAGGAAAGAGGAGGTTTTGCTCTCCCAGATTTGAGCTTATATTATGAAGCAGCGTGCCTACTTTGGCTAAAAGATTGGATAAAATTGGAGAACAGAGACCTATTGGATTTAGAAGGTTTCAATAATTGGGATGGGTGGCACGCATATCTCTGGTACGAGAAGGTGAAAGTCCACAGGGCTTTCTTAAATCATATTTTCAGGGGACCAATATATCAGGTCTGGGAAAGAAATAAGAACCTTCTCGAAAGAAAAACACCATGGTGGATCTCACCAGTAGAGGTTTTAACAATAAAAAAACCAACATGGAAGGGAAGACAGCCACTTACGAAGATTTGGTAAGAAAATCAGAACAAGGGCTTAAACTTAAACCGTATGAGGAAATAAAGGATCAATTCACCGGTTGGCTACAATATCATCAGGTGAATGATATGTTAAAGCAAGATAAAAGAAAAATGGGCTTTGAGGACAAGAAATCAAAATTCAATATAGAAATAATAGAAGGCAAAAACAAAACATTGTCTAAATTATATGACATATTACTGGAATGGCATACAAAAGACGAGGAAGTCAAAGAGGCAATGATTAAATGGGCAACTGACTTCGGCTATAACATCGAGTTTGAAAAGTGGTTGAAATTGTGGAATAGAGATATTAAATTTACGGCCTGTACGAGTTTGAGAGAAAATGTTTGGAAAATGCTCTATAGATGGTACCTTACGCCGGCAAAATTGGCTAAAATCTATAGATCAGAAAATAAGACATGCTGGAAATGTGGTGAAGTGGAGGGAGACCTCTACCATATGTGGTGGCAATGCAACAAGGTGAAGGTTTTTTGGGAAGCAATTTATAATGAACTTAAAAAAGTCTTTAAATATACTTTTCCCAAAAGATCTGAGGCCTTTTTGCTGGGAATTATGGGTAAGGAAATAAAAAATGAAGATAAAAAAATATTTCTCTATGCCACCACAGCCGCAAGAATTATGCTGGCACAAAACTGGAAAACAGAAACTATACCTAACGTAAGTGACTGGCAGGTCAAAATGATCAACTATGCCGAGCTAGATAGATTAACAGGCAGAATACGAGACCAAGACGACCAGAAATTTCAAAAAAATTGGAGTAAATTTTGGAAATATATTGGAACGGATATATAGGAGGAACTGGCGGTATTAGAAAAACTTTATCAGCTAATAATTATAAACTTTAATAAACTAATTACGCAACCCGGGATTTATTTGATACTTACCAAAAGGGTGAAGGGAAGTCAAAGGCTAAGGAGAGCCTAATGTTTATATTATTATTTTTTGTATGATTGTATGCTTTCTTTTTGTATAGCATGAAAATAGGATGAATAATTTATGTTAAAATGTTTATTCTTGTATTTGTTAGTTCTTTTTTCTTTTTTCTTTTACAAATTCTGAATAAAAATTTACTTGCAAAAAAAAAGAAATGGTCTGGGTTTCTTGCTCCCCTGTACAGAGCCGTAGCTACAGGAGGCTAGCCAGGTTTTGGACCCAGGTGAAGCCTCCAGAGGGCCACCATTGAGGCTCCCTGCCGGTGTGTGTTATGGAAATGCACATGGAGGGCGCCAAACTTAGTCTTTGACCCAGATAAAATAAAGCCTAGTTTCACCCCTGCCCCTGTCTATGAACACGCTGACAACCACGTTGAGCTTCCATGCATGCAATCGTATAATCAAAAAGACAAAGGTGCCGTCAAAACAAAAAACCGGTATTTCAGTATTGACAGACCAGTCATGGTTATTTTAGCTAACAGAATCAGAAATAGATTCAGGTTGGTAGACGTGTTGGTCTGACACAGTCGAAATATATAAAAAGAATTGTCCAGTAGCACCTTAGAGACCAACTAAGTTTGTTCTTGATATTAAGCTTCCGGGCGCATGCACACAAAAGCTTATACAGTGGTACCTCGGGTTATATAATAATAATAATAATAATAATAATAATAATAATAATAATAATAATTTATTATTTATACCCTGCCCATCTGGGTGAGTTTCCCCAGCCACTCTGGGCGGCTCCCAATCAAGTATTAAAAACAGTACAGCGTTAAATATTAAAAACTTCCCTGAACAGGGCTGCCTTCAGATGTCTTTTAAAAATAGGATAGCTACTTATTTCCTTCACATCTGAAGGGAGGGTATTCCACAGGGTGGGTGCCACTACCGAGAAGGCCCTCTGTCTGGTTCCCTGTAACCTTACTTCTCGCAATGAGGGAACCGCCAGAAGGCCCTCGGCGCTGGACCTCAGTGTCCGGGCTGAACGATGGGGGTGGAGACGCTCCTTCAGGTATACAGGACCGAGGCCGTTAAGTACTTAATTCGTTCCGGAGGTCCGTACTTAACCTGAAACTGTTCTTAACCTGAAGCACCACTTTAGCTAATGGGGCCTGCTGCTGCTGCCGCACCGCCGGAGCACGATTGCTCATCCTGAAGCAAAGTTCTTAACCTGAAGCACTATTTCTGGGTTAGCAGAGTATGTAACATGAAGCGTCTGTAACCTGAAGCGTATGTAACCTGAGGTACCATTGGTTGCCCCATATGGGAATCAAACCTGCAACCTTTTTGCAATACTGAGTTTGGCAAAGCTAGCTCTGAATTATACAGAACTGCTTTTTTCTGATTCACTATAGTGAATTCAATAAATGCAATAAACACCCATTAAACAAGATAACACTAAATAATCTGCTAAAATTACCCACTAAACCAGCTGCTGCGCTGCCGGTGCACAATTTCTGTTCTCACCCTGAAGCAAAGTTCTTAACCTGAGGTACAATTTCTGGGTTAGCGGAGTCTGTAACCTGAAGTGTATGTAACCTGAGGTACCACTGTACCAAGAACAAACAGAATTAGAAATAGCAAGGCATGGCTTTTCAGGGACTCAGAATTTGCTCTTCTATTTCAGAGGCAACTTAGCACACTTGATCCCTGGAATAAAAGGCCCCTAGGAAGTTAACAAGAACATAAAATCAAGAAAGTAATGAGATCACCCCTAAGCTGCCTCTGCATTCCCCCTCATGAGCCATACTTCCCATATGATAAAAATGCTTCTTCTTTTCCCCCCTTTTCTTCCTTACAGCACACAATTTGTCTCCAGCATTAAAACACTAACAGCTGTAAGCAAGATGCTCTTGGAGCACTCCAGGAAGGCCTCCACGCCCATTCCGTGCAGCGAGTGCCATCAGTTACCTAACTCGTGGCTACAGAGCAGACCTTGGCAAGCGAGAAAGATCAAAAGTGTAACACAAGTATTACTACAACGTGCCACACATGCAACATCCACCCCACCCCCCACCAACAAGCCAACAAAAGAGTCACTGTCTGTGAAAGGGACAACTGGGTTTGTAAGCTGGCTAAGCTGTTATCTCTCCCTCTGGAAAGAACTGTGTATCCAGAGTCTTTTCGGAGCACTGATTTCTGTTATCGCCCAATGTGGAACTTTTTTTCAAAACATAACAAAAACATAAGAGTCTACATTTCAGAACTATACAATTTAATAGGAAAGGAAGCCAAACAACCAGCCCCTTTTAATGATAATATTAAGGCCTCTCTTTGTGTGTATTTTTCCTTCTCTCCAAACACAACATCCCCATTCCTCAAAATGCTGTTGTTTTTCCCCCTTGCCCAATTGTAAATATTTGCCTGGCGTCAAGGAGAAGGAAGGGTGGTTATTTTTCATTTTGTTAATCCCTCGGCCAGTTCAACAATGATTTCTTTTTTTAACTTTGCTAACAAATGCATTTTACAAAGCAATTCTGCATCAGTACAGCTCAGTTGGTTAGACCATGGTGCTGATAACACCAAGGTTGCAGGTTCGATCCCTGTATGGGCCAGCTGCATATTCCTGCATTGCAGGGGGTTGGACTAGATGATCCTCAGGGTCCCTTCCAACTCTACAGTTCTATGATTCTATGATTCTATAAATGAAACACATTTCTTGATCTGAAGCCTTAATTCGTGGACTGGATGCATATTAAAGCCTAGGAAACATGTGCTGAGGTCCCCATCACAGGTCTAGGGGGACAGGGTGCCACCAGGTTGCACTCAAACTGAGATACAACCAGCCCATATTGTCATGGAGTCCCGAAACACAACTGCTGCAATTTGCAAAATCCAGCAATCCTTTCTGGTACTACTATCCTAGACTAGCTAGATTTGAGAGTTATGTACAACCAACTTCTCAGCTCAGGCTGATGCTGGAGTGCTTTTCTCCAACATTTCTGCATAAACCATAGCTCCCTCTCTTCTTTCATTCTGACAATGGAATGGTTAGCTTCATTTCCCCTGGCTGATATTGCACTTGCATGACGGTCCATAAAGCAAGCAGAATGTTAAGTGTTGCTGGGAAACAATGTGTGTCTATGTGGCAAGTCATTACATCGAGGAAGTTAAGTCTTTTAGAAGAATTCAGCGAACATTAATAGGATGCCAGTTTTAACGCTTGAAGAAAAAAATATGTACATGACAACAAACTGCTTTTACTATTTGAAAAGATCTGTAGCACTACAGTACAGTGGTGCCCCGCAAGACGAATGCGTCGCAAGACGAAAAACTCGCTAGACGAAAGGGTTTATGCAATCTCCTTCTGACTAATCCTCACAACAACCCCGTGAAGAAGTCACTGTTATACTAATATTACAGATTATTATCTGTAAAATAGAGATGAGGTGAGTTCCTCCAATCCAATGTTTCTTAAGCTGCTGCATTTAATTTTGTATTTCTTTCCAAGTTTATATGGTATTATGTATTAGAACAATTGTTTACAAGGGGTTAAATGTGGGCACTTGCATGCATGCACTCACTTCAAAGCTTCAGCAGAGAAAGGTAAGGACAAGGCGAATATAGGAATTCTGCTAACTAGATGGAGCACTGCTCTCCTTGGTAGCAAGTGTCTGGGAATGCTCTGTCTTCTTGCCAGTACTTCTGACTTCTGCGTACTGATTGCATTTCAACTAAGTAATATTTTTTGTACTAAATGTATATGCTGTCTTGGGACGCGGGTGGCGCTGTGGGTTAAACCACAGAGCCTAGGACCTGCCGATCGAAAGGTCGGCGGTTCGAATCCCCGCGGCGGGGCGAGCTCCCGTCGTTCGGTCCCAGCTCCTGCCTACCTAGCAGTTCGAAAGCACCCCCAAGTGCAAGTAGATAAATAGGTACCGCTTTCTAGCGGGAAGGTAAACGGCGTTTCCGTGTGCTGCGCTGGTGCTGGCTCGCCAGCTGCAGCTTAGTCACGCTGGCCATGTGACCCGGAAGTGTCTTCGGACAGCGCCGGCTCCCGGCCTCTTAAGCGAGATGAGCACGCAACCCTAGAGTCGGTCACGACTGGCCCTGATAGGCAGGGGTACCTTTACCTTATATGCTGTCTTCCTTTGGAAAGCTCAGAATAGATTACATGAAGCTCTCAGTGGTCTCCCACCCAGGCACTGGTCCAGCCTGCATCTGCTAGGCTTGTTTACAACATTTAATGTGCCCAGACTTTCCACTGGACTATTCACTTCTTCTGACTGCACACGGCAGAGCACTCAACTCACCTCTCATCTTCTCTTCCCCCTTTTGATTATGCACTATAACATACAGATCTCTTCTTGCACTCCAAAGTCACCCAAGATTGAATAACAAAATATATACATGTCCAGATATGCTAATTTCTTGAAACACAGACGCTGCTTTTAGCAATCCCAGGCACACAGCAATGCCAACAAGTTTCTCCAACACCCACATGGGCTGCTCCGTTGGCTAGGCAGCTCATTACTAACCATGCAGGCCTCTTTAAGAGTTATAGAAAGCAATTTTAGGATGCGCTGTTGTTGTTTAGTCGTTTAGTCGTGTCCGACTCTTCGTGACGCCATGGACCAGAGCACGCCAGGCACTTCTGTCTTCCACTGCCTCCTGCAGTTTAGTCAAACTCATGCTGGTAGCTTCAAGAACACTGTCCAACCATCTCGTCCTCTGTCGTCCCCTTCTCCTTGTGCCCTCCATCTTTCCCAACATCAGGGTCTTTGATAGGATGCGCTATCAAATCACTTATTTTGTTTCTGAATTCACCACTGTTATGGTTAGGGCGAGATTAAACTGGGGGAGGGGGGCGGATTTCCCCATCTGAACCAAGGCCTACAATGAAGTTGTCACGGGGTAGTAGCACGGGCTTCAGAAATAAAGGGCATGTAATAGCTTGGATGGTTTGCGGTCACCGATCAGAGAGTGGAGGAGTAATCCGGTGAAAGGAGGGGCTGATAAATGAATGTGATTCCTGAAAGCTACCCTCAAAAGGCAGACTGCCAGTGACCCTTTCCCCCTTTGCAGATTGCGCATGAAATCTCAACTGATATGAAATACACACGGAGACTCACTGTTTGTTTTTCTTACAAGTAAAACTGAGTATTCCCCCCCCCCCCAGCCACATCTTGATTTCAATTTGGCAGCGCCACTGAGAGCCAGTTAAAATGCTTCAGAGGCGAGTTTATGAACACTTGTTATTGCAGGTCTTAGAACTTAGACCGGCTTTAGAAGTACCTTATATCACAGAAACTTGGGGTAAGTTAAATCCAAACCATACTTAGGGGCATCAAAAATGCATCGCTGCTAAAACATCCAGGGAGCATAATCTTCCTATGATAGCCATGGTTAGGCAGGATACAACCATTTTTGCTATCAACTCTGATACCTCTGATGTGCAATAAACTTATGAACTCCTTATTTAGTAAGAGGCACAGCATGAAGCTGAAGATTACTTTTTCTGAGCTGCCGTGTGAGGTACTAGAGACGTAATTCAGCACGTTCTTCAACATGGGAAAACTTTCAAGAATTTATTGAAACACACATTTCTGAAACTTTGCTCACTGTTTGTTTCTGTAGGATGAATATATTCCTGGAGGTAACGATTGAAGTATAAGCAATACAGATGTTCTACTTGCCAAAACGTAAATAAGTTAATTTGCAATTAATTAAAATCATACAAAGCTCTAGTTATCTTGTCAATTTTTACCCCAAAAATGTCCCTAAACACATGGAGAATAATGGGTGTGTGGAAGTTTGAAGTATGCATGCATGTTTTAACAAAGTGGAGGCATTCTTTTGTCTATGGTTCAAAACACCTAGAAAGTGTTTCTTTGACAAATGTATCCTCTCCTGTAAGACCATATGGACAGAGAACAAGTTGCCAGAAATTCAGATATAATGTTGGGTGCAACTGCCTTGAGCCAAGGAAGTTTTCTTTTGGGAATTTTTAGGGATTGGGTGTAGCTTATCATGGACGTGGTGGCGCTATGGTCTAAACCACAGAGCCTAGGGCTTGCCGATCGGAAGGTCAGCGGTTCGAATCCCCACGACAGGGTGAGCTCCCGTTGCTCGGTCCCTGCTCCTGCCCACCTAGCAGTCCGAAAGCATGTCAAAGTACAAGTAGATAAATAGGTACCACTCCGGCGGGAAGGTAAACGGTGTTTCTGTGCGCTGCTCTGGTTCGCCAGAAGCGGCTTAGTCCTGCTGGCCACATGACCCGGAAGCTGTACGCCGGCTCCCTCGGCCAATAAAGCGAGATGAGCGCCGCAACCCCAGAGTCGTTCGCGACTGGACCTAACGGTCAGGGATCCCTTTGCCTTTACCTTTTATATGGAACTCTGCCACACTTGCAAATTTGCCTGAGCAGTCAGCACTTGAAAGGGGCCACCAAACTGCGCAACAGCCTCCTGCTAAATGCTAGTGTAGATACAGATCCTTGATTTACAGCTGGTGTGTGGAACCTCTGGCCTTCCAGACGTTGCTGATTGGCAGCTCTATTCACCACTGGCCATTGGCCATGCTTGATTAGGTTGATGGGAGTTACTAGTTCTGCAACATCTGAAGGATTCCCCACGCCTAGGTTTCAACTTCAAGAGCCAATCCTAATCACCACTATTACTTAGTCAGGCACTTCATTCCACAACAGTCCTCCCCAGAGCAACAAACTCCGCTCCTGGCTTTCCAAGTCAGCTGCCTCATAATAAGCAGCCCAGAACTTCAGGGAAACAGACTTGACATCTTTCCGCAGGGCCTGCAAGACAGAGCTGTTCCGCCTGGCCTTTGGTTTGGACTCAGTCTGACCCTTATGTTTCCCTCCCCTTATGGTTTTGATCTATGGGCTACTTTTAAAATGAGGCTGCATTTTATATTGCATTTTAACCTGTATTTTAATTTGGTTTCTTTTTCCCCCCTATTATGTTTTTTACTGTAATTTTACTGGTGTTAGCCACCCTGAGCCCAGCTCTGGGAGGGTGTGATGGCCTGGGATTCCGAGTCTGAGAGTGAACCGGAGGAATCCCAGCCGGCACAGGAGTCCCCACCTCCAGGGCCGGCTGAACTCGGGCAAGGCCTAGATGCTGAGGAGCCTGCACCTGTGCCAGATCCTCAGGGGCAGGCACCAGGTGAAACCATTCTGGCCCCAGAAGTGCTGGAGGACTCAGTGTCTACAGGTGAGCCTCCCCTGGGGCCCAGTAACCCTTCGGCCTCTCCTGAACTGCAGAGGCTTAGGGCAGAGAGGCGAAGGGAACTGGTTTCTCCCAGGAGGAGTGCTCGCTTTAAGGCCAGGAGAGGCGGGGCTCCTGGGGGCCGGGACCGCCCCCGGCCTTAGAAGAAGATAAAGGTCAGGCAGCCCGGTCCCAGGTTGCGGGAGCAACGTCGTTGTGGAGTACCTGCGTTTACCCAGACCTAGATCTGCACTCCCAGTGTGCCTGTTCCACGCCCGGCTTCCTGCTTCTACTCTCCGGTGTTCCTGTTCCTCGCCCGGCTGCCCGCTGCTGACCCACCAGTGTTCCTGTTCCCCGCCTGGCTTCCTGCTGCTGCTCTACCAGCGTTCCTGTTCCCCCGCCCGGCTCCCTGTTTCGGACCTCGCGTCTCATCTAGTGATCGTCTACCCTGCTAGTGACTCTGGACTGAACTTCGGCTACGGTATTAGTACCTTTCCCCCCCCCGGGACCAGCACAGTGGGGAGGGCGGGGTATGTATAAATAAATAAATAAATAAATAAATATTATTATTATTACAGCGCCTACAGTAGTAGCCAGATTTGTAAAGGCAAATTTCTGTACACACCAAACCATTAAGAAGAGAATTGCTTGGACAGCAAGCTGAATGACTCTCCAGGACTCTCCACATTCAAAGCAAATTGATACAAGCAAGTGCAGGTCTTTTGAACTAGTGACTAGGCTCAGGAAGCCAACGCTTAAGGAAGTCCTACACGGGTCCCTATAATGCACAGTTTGTCTCAAAGGGGTGGTAAGAAAACTACCATTGCCCTTCCTGAAGGCTTCTGGTAACAGCAGCAGCTTTTGAAGGGGAGATTAATAAGTACATGCCTTTTATTCAGATTTTTAATTGTATTAATATAAATGTAAATTAGTTCTGAGATGCACCAGTACGAGTACTAACAGCACGAGCAAGAGCATTAAGAGGAATTTTGTAAGTGAAGCAACACAATGCTAAAAAATGGGGGTGGGGGGGCTGCTGCCATACAATAACCTTAAGGACATCATTGAATCCATTTCCATTGACATTAATGACCTGGTGTGGCGAAAGGAGCTCAAAAGAACTCCAACATCCTTATTTGGGCTGCACTGAATAGTGTTGTCTAGGCAACTCCATCACATTGTATGGCGAGTTTATGCTCGAAAGCCACAAAAGAATTCCATTTGTATAATTCCATAGTTTCACCCAGATGTATGTTTTCCAGACTTTTGATAACTAGGACATGGGTTGGGGGAGGAGACAGAGGAGGCTGGATTAAAACAGAAGGCACACTTTGTGGTTTCTTACAAAACGTACATATATTTATCATGTTCTTAATCAACTTCCATAAGAATGTGTAGGTGTCTATCTAATATGTGAAGGTAATGACATTAACTTTTGGCATCCTCTCCTGCCCTTTGCTCGCTGGTCATTGCTCATTAAGAGAATCACACCTTCTGGGCAATGGAAACACTTCTAAGATTCATGATATACTGCAGGCTGTATCAGAAATCCCAATGAATCCTTTTTCCCTCCTGTGTGTAAATATCATTATCCATATATTGGCAGGCAAAGGGGGAAACTGATGCTACAAATCACCTCCCTGCCGCATGGGGCAAAGTGTGGCAGATGTCTGCAGCGTGCTGGGTTAATTTTCAAAGCACATTTCAGCTCCTCTTAGGATATACTAGGGGGGCCAGGATACGTGTTCTGGGAATCAGTGGCCAAACCAGCAACTTTAACCAACCATATACGTTCCAAACATTGAAGAGGCTACTTCTGATTTTGTTCAGAAAACTGGAAAACTGTAGGCTACAGTCCAATTCCACATGCCTACTTTATTCTCAAGCCTAGAATGCATCCTGTGCACAGTTCATGATTTGTCATAAGCAAAAACGACAGTATCAAATGCCACTGCAAAGCTTCCTAAAGTGAGTTGAATTGCACTACAAAAAAAACTGCACGCAACAAACAGTTCAAATGATCTGCTAGAGGCAAGCCAGGGGTGGAGGGAGGGAGGACAAACAACCCCAGGCTCCTGTGGAGTGGCTGCATGAACAGCTTTCCTGTCTTACCTATACTAGAACAGCAAGGTGTGGGGAGATTGGAGAAAAGATGAGATAAAGTGCTCCGACTTTTTGTTGGTGTGAAATTTCAGCGATTTCAGGAATTGGGCTGTTTGTTCTTGCTGTGCCTTGGATGAAGTGAAGGGCCTTGGATTCTGGCTTTGCAAAGAGACCTGGATCATTTTAGCAGTGTAACCACACTCATTCTAAGGTTATTTCCCTAGGCCAGAAAGGAGCTGCAGTGGGGGATTTCTACTTGCATGAAACAGCAAGTAGAACAAAGCTATCTCCGCCACACATAGGTAGCTGCCAAGGGCTATAACTGCAGCAAAAGAGAGGTTGCACAACTACAATGAAGCAGTGTTTTGCATTGGACAGATTTCTCTGCATCTAGCAGTCATATCAAGGCTTAGCCATAGACTGCACTCCAAGTTTAGCCAGGTAGTCAGAGCTGAGGAAAACACCGAAGCACAAATGCATTAGAAAGCCTTCTGTAGACCCTTCTGTCCAGAAGAAGCCAAGAACCGGCTTGGAAGGGCAAGCCAAGTCCAGCCCCTCGGAGTACTTCACTTTAACAGTTAAAAGGCATTCTGAAATTCGTTATGCTAAGTGCCAACTACATGTCTTAAGTCACACAGCCAACAAGGAAAGCAATACTTTTAACTCCAACATATTATCCATAGTTCTAGTTACAAGTAGGTAGCCGTGTTGGTCTGCCGTAGTCGAAACGGAATAAAAAAAAATCCTTCCAATAGCACCTTAGAGACCAACTAAGTTCGTTATTGGTATCTGAAGAAGTGTGCATGCACACGAAAGCTCATACCAATAACAAACTTAGTTGGTCTCTAAGGTGCTACTGGAAGGAATTTTTTTATACTATCCATACAAATTCTAATCCACCCTTCCTTAATGAAGAATTCATGGAATTGTATAAATCATCAATCTATAGAAAATTACAACTTAGTTCAACCAATTGCTGAAGAAGACACCCCAAATGCAGCAAATGTTCAGTTTAGGCAAAAAGTAGGTAGTAGTCCCATAATCTTATATACATGGTTGTCTGGAAGGCAAAATGAGTATTAAAAACTGCCTATGTAAAATTTCGCGGATATGTAGAAATACACAGAATCAGCCACTTACTTGATCAATTTCCGTCAACTTGGGGAAGGCGCCAGGCCATTCTATAGCCACTTTCACGATATCTGCGGGAGGCGGCATTTTTAGTTGTCACTGTTCTTCAAAGCTGGTGAAACTGAGCACTAAATGCTGCAGAGAGTCTCTGTTTCATTCGCAGCTGGAGGAAGAGAAAGAAGAGAGAGTACTGTTTAAAACAGATTCAAACACAAATACATCTATTTGCATCATTTGGCAGGTACACAAAAGGTGTGTATGTTTCCGAAAGATTACACATATTCACACACTAAAAGTTTGAAATTATTCAGTACTATATTGCACAGCATGCAACTAGACAATCTGCTCAAAAGATGGCTGAAGCACTACAATGTACTGTGAGCAGCAGCCATGCACTAGATTGGTTTTTTTAAAGAACACAGAAATTATCTGAACTATATTGCTAGAGAAAGGCTGAAAAAAAGATTGAGCATTGCATTCCAGAGTTTTGGAGAACCGAAATAACCTGTTAGATATTCTAGTCCATCACCTTTCAAGAAGCATTACCCATGAAGTTATGACCAGAAAACATTTCCCCTTTAATTATGGCAATGATCCTTTGTATGTTCACAAATAGATCATTGCACTATAGCAACCAGGATGTCAGGAGGAAGGCAAAATAGAACAGCACTAGACAATGCAGCAACATCACTTGGAGAGAGAAACGCGTTCAACTCATTATATATATAAAGCACTTCTGATTTGGAATATATGGGACTCATCCTTTAACGACCTATGCCTTCATGATCTAAAATAGCTTCATATAGTTACACTGCCATGCAAACCAACTGATACTGTGGGCAGGATTTTTAAGGGCCAGTACCCTAGTCATAACTGGACAACATACAAGCTCCACTTAGAACTGGGGCAATATTCCATTAAAAACAAGTCATAAAGTCTAGTCATAAAGATGGAAGCTTGAAAGAAAAGAATAGTGAGTGTGAAAAATAAGATATTTAGATGTCCCTGCTGTAGGACTTGTAATTTAAAAGTATGAATCATGAACTTCAGTTCAGATATCAGTTTATGAGATGCTAGGACTTTCTCACTGTAATGGCATAAAGGCCAAGGACTAACTGAAATATAGCTTGGGAAATAATGAACAAAGTACAACTACCAGAGGCTCCAGACTTTGAAGATTGTGGGGCACAAAGGGAGGGGCACCAATAAAATCATACATAGAATCATTTTTCCAAAGCCTTAGTCTTGGTCATACAAGCCAGCCCTACTTACCAGACCTGATAGGTCGACCACTACCTGCCTGACTCCATCAAGGGCTTTGTAATCACCATGTTCATATAACACAATATATGTGCTTGGTCACACATGCCAAAGCACTATGAACTCATGAACTCCAAAGGAGGGCTGTCATGATTCCAGAGTCCAGCAATGACCACCAGGGCAGTGAATCAGAGGTGGTAGTGTTACCATCTAAGGAACCAGACTATAAGTCCTATCTCCAAGCCTGATGCAAGAAAGTGGGAGCCCACTGAACCAGAGCTCACAGCACCAGGGTCTGCAGAATCGGAGCCAAGACACTCAAAGGCACCTTCTCCTGAACCTGAGGATCCAAACACCTTTCACACTGCCTCTCCAGTCCAACAGTGTAAAGTGCATCAGGTCAGATGCGATGAAGCACAAGGCCATAGGATGGCTCTTTAAGAGACACCAATTCTCCACATTTTTTGTGGGGGCGAGGGAGAGGTGGACTGGAGGTTGGGATCTTAGTTCACATCCTACTCTTGTTGGACAAAGTGACTCGTTGGGAGCTCTCCATGGTGCTGAGATGACCAGCCTCTCTGGCGCCTTGGATCAGTGGGACCACAACAAGACTAAGGAAGCTACTCTCCCTAACAAGTAACTCACTTCCCCCGGCCCACTCCTTTCCTCCTCCTTGTCCCCACTGCCATTGCTCAAAGGAAAAGCACTCTTCACATGCAAGTTGTTACCAAATCATAAACTGGAAATGAAAATAAGGCTGCAGTCCTAAGCATGCTTACTTGCAAGTTAATGCTGTCAAAATCAACAGAACTTACTTCAGAGAAAATATGTTTAGGATGGGGACAATGATGTGAAATACACCATTATTTCACTTTCAAGTCTAAAATGTGGGACAAAAAGCTTCTGTCTGCTCCCATCCCCCTCCATTTTTTGATGCTGCCACTGGTGGGGGGGGCCCTCTGGCATTGCCTCCTCCTCTGCATTTAGGATGGCATATAAACTAGAACTGAGTCTTTTCTCAGACCTTAAATCAACTAGTCTGAGTTCTAATATTCACACAACAGTCATCTTTTCTTCCTTCCTTTCCACCATAAAGAATCCATACCATCCGGAGTGTGGAGGGGTAGGGATGATATAAAGAGTTATCATCCACATCCCCGTCTCTCACTCTCCTCCGCATTTCTCTTATGAATACAGACGAGAATAGAATTGTGTTCACACCCTGCTGGCTTCCTCTGCGGGAATCAGAGTAAAAAAAAGGAGGCATGTGTCTGAGCAACATACACTCCTCCCCAGTTAGGCATAAAGACAATTACATCAGCATGGGGGTCTTTACAGAGCTAAGAATTTAGGTGTCTTTCCCCCCCTTTCGGTAAACATGGACCTCATTTTCAAAACCAATAGCCACAGTTCTGCTTAGTTTAAATTTTAAAAGATTGGAGAAGGTAAAAAGTCTGACATATTAAGCATGTGTCATTCTGACAGCTAACCAAGATATGCAACATTTGTGATTTTGGATGAGGCTTAGGCAACTGCAGAAGAATGCATTACACATCATCCCAAAGTTTGGCAAAAATTAGAAATGTAGATGCCAGTAGCAGTTTTGAAAACCAAAATAAATTACACCATTAAAGTACAAGCTCTGGGACTTAATGATAGTCAGTACATTGTGTATTCCTTCAGAAAAGTACGGTAATATCAAGCACACTGCAGCTTTTTGTGAGGGCCGGGATATCCTGCTGCGCTGCAGTAATTAAGTCATAAGCTGAAAGGGTTGGGAACATCCCTGGTGCAAGTCATTAATAGGAAATGCATTAGTTCTCAATCTGCCTACAAGGCTCTGGGAGATTTAATTCAATACCTGAGCTGTTATAGGCAAGCGTTGTTAACATATAATTTTTTAGAGTGTCAGGTTTTGAGCTGGAGGGGCAGTTTACCTGTATACTTCCCCGAATTTTGTTTTTGTTATAATATTCTTCTGTCTGTAAATAAAAGTTTACAGTGTGCATGCAGGGAGTGTGTAGTTTGCCTCTGAGTGGATGTGTTGCCAAGGATACACATGACCCAAGGCTATTTTGAGATATTTCCTCTGTTAGCTGCCCATATGTTAGTATGCAAGGACTGGGATCAGGGTTCCATCAAAAACATCTTTAACTATAAATCCCAAGACCACCTGTAGTAGACAAGCTGTCAGATTTGTCTGAATAGGCACCCGCAGCTGAGTTAACATGTGACCAATTACTTGATTACAGCCAGACCTAACAGTACTATCACCATGCAAGACATATGGTGAGGGGGGGAAACACTAAGAAGTGGATACCAAAACACATGCTTGGGCAAAAGCACTGTTCGAAATTAGCCAGGCACCAGGCGCATTTTGCACCTGGCTTTTGACCACTTGTGACCAAGTGAAGATGCCTGGGCGCCAGGATGGCTCCAGACATCATCATCTGGGGATCGCTGGATCAGGACTGTTTTCACACGCTAATACCCCATCCTGGAGAATCCTATCAGTTATATTTTATCTGCACAATCAGAATGAATTTCTGGAATCAAATTGCTTTTTCTGTGCAGCCCGAGCAGGAGCAGTCACCATTAAGAAAAAGAGGTCAGAATAGGCCAATATATACCTGTATGTGAATTGTCCCTGGATCAAGTGACTTTTCTTCTTTAAGTTCTCAAATCTCTTAACTCAAATCGAGGTTGTCATGTGAACTAACCAGATGTTTAATTGAGACTCAATCACAGTCAGTCCAAGGTTTGAAAAATAAGACTTTAGAGAAGTCTTGCCCCAAATGGCAACTAGGCATTCCGCTTTGGAGACTATAACCTTGGTTTAAGGAGCCATTTGGTGCCTAGTTTATACATCTGTTTCTAACACTGGACAAAAGTGGGTTCTGGGTCTGAAACACTTAAAGGCAACTGCCTTTAAAGAAGGTAAGAGCAGCCCTGGTGGATCAGGGAAGCGTTCAGCTCTTACAGTGGGCAAACAGATATCTATGGGAAGCTCACAAACAGGGCATTACGATAGCCACCCCCTGGCAATACTCTTGAGGGATGCGGCCTCTCATCCTGGAAGGAGTACGCAGCAATCATGACTAGCAGTCACACTGACTTTTAGCACACTGACTTTTTTACAAGTGGGCCTAGTCTTGTGAAATGGTCTGCCACTTCCTCCATATCCCCCTTTCACTTTGAGTCTTTATTTACATTTATAGCTCACTCCATCTCAAAGGGCGAGTAACAACTGCAAAATCCACCAGGGATATTAAAACACCCTTCTCTGAGGGCACAGAGACTGGAAAAAATTGAAATTCTTGCTGCTCAAGAAAAGGGATGCAAAGCAGGAAAATTGCTTAAAAGTAAAAGGTAAAGGTAAAGGTAAAGGTAAAGGTAAAGGTACCCCTGACCGTTAGGTCCAGTCGCGGACAACTCCAGGGTTGCGGCGCTCATCTTGCTTTACTGGCCAAAGGAGCCGGCGTTTGTCCGCAGACAGCTTCCGGGTCATGTGACCAGCATGACTAAGCTGCTTCTGGCAAACCAGAGCAGCACACGGAAACGCTGTTTACCTTCCCGCTGGAGCGGTACCTATTTATCTACTTGCACTTTGATGTGCTTTCGAACTGCTAGGTTGGCAGGAGCTGGGACCGAACAACGGGAGTTCACCCCATTGCGGGGATTCGAACTACCAACCTTCTGATTGGCAAGCCCTAGGCTCTGTGGTTTAGACCACAGTGCCACCCACGTCCCTCTGCTTAAAAGTAGTAAGTGTTAATAAAAAGAATTATCTTCTAACCCAGCTTTTTTAAAAAGATGCATGTATGTGAATCTAATAAACCTATTTGTGCATAAACATCTGGGGGAATGTTTCAAAACTTGGGACACTTCCTGACTTTCAATCCAGCATGTGGGTCACAAAACCAGTTTTATTCATGAGATTCATTAGGCTTTAGAAACAATTACATCTTAATCCTATGTATGTTTACTCAGCAATAAGTCTCACTTTGTTCACTTAATTCCAAGTAAGTGCAGATAGTAATAGCAGCCTCACTGCTCTTTTGCTACTACAGACACAAGTTACTTTTGGAACAAGAAAACCAGAGGCTTGAAATTCTCGTTTCATGTTTCATGAAACACTAAATGGATGTTTCACCATTTCTTGTAGTTAAACTATTTAAGAACATCAGTGATCTCTAACGATCAGTTGCAATAGACTCTTAATACACCCCATGTGAAGATTCACTTATAAAGCATAAGAAAAAAACAAATTCAACTTCCGGTAATAGAAAAAAACATTACTTCCTACACAAGTGAGTGGTGGGGCGGTGTTGCATAGCCACATGTTACTAAGCACAATTGTTACAACACGTGTGTGTGTGTTGTAACACACACACACACACACACCGCTTGTATTCAAGTCTAATGGCCTAGGCTTACAAAACCTGAAGCAGCAAATTTAACAGAAAGGGCCTTCTGAGAGCAAGTCTGATTAACAATTTTAGAAAGATAATACATACTAAATTAATTCCCCCAAGAGAGTTATTTTTGCGTTTAAATAGCATGGATGAGCAGCCAACTCTAAAGGAGTTGTAAATTCTGTCTGCTGGATAATACATTAAAGCCAGCACAGTGAATTCACACTGCAGATATGCAGAGAAGCTTCCTTGCGGCATTCTTTAATCTGGCAAATGTTCAGCTGTTATCACCTCAGATTTGAGCACAATGAGCCCAACCTTAAACCAACTGAGAGTGAAACCATCTGCTGCAACAGGGTGGGCAAGCTATAGCCCTCCCACCAGCCGCAGGCAGCATGGCCCACGGTCAGAGGCAAGGGGACACCACCCAGCAACATCAGGAGTTCTCCATGACTGTTGCAACATCTTATTTCACCCTTATCTGTTTTAACTACATCATAATACATAACACAAGAGAAAATAGCAGTCGGTACCTGATATAAGCTTCCAAGCTATTGCCATAGTAACATCCTCAGCATCGACGTGCCCCTATGATTTGCAGTCTCCTTTGGCTCTAATGTCTAGGTATAATTCAGACTGCGGAATCTGGTCTGTAAGGTCCTGCCTATTCAGAACCTAGTTACGTTGCCATTCCAGAGAACTGCGGTTTTGTTCATAATTTAATGGCACTGCAGCCCACAGAATGTTTTCTGCACACATGTGCATAGCCTTTGAGCAATGGTTGCACTATAAAATCCTAGTAACAGAAAGCTACCGAATACAACAAGCTACCCACACAATACCTGCTCCACATTTGTAAGGACGTGGATCACTTACTGAGGCAGCACATACAGTTGGAACTCCCTGCCTTTTGAGACCAAGCAGGTGCCTTCACTGCTAAAAACATTCCTCTCTAGACCACCCTACCCTGATGCTTAGACAGTTGAGGAAATTTTAATTTGTTTTAATATTTTAACTTTTGTATGCTTTAAAGTAGGGTTGTGAATTTTTCTTGATTGTACTGTTTTATCTTTTGCAATCTGCTATTGTAAATCAAGCAATATATAAAGTTTATTAAATAAATAAATTTGCAAGGATGCTGCCATGACCATTATGATGCTCTCCTAATGCAAATGTAACTCTGCCAGATCATCTGGCATGGCAGTTCACATGCTGGCTCAGATTAAAAATATTTGGATATTGTTGAAAAATACTGATTTACTAGACCTGGAAAGGTCATAATAGCTTTGGGTGGCATGCGTATTTATGGTATGATAAAGTAAAAGCACATAAAGGATTCCTGAATCACATAATAAGAAAGTCAATAGACGAGATATGGAATAAATATAAAAAATTATTGGAATGAAAAACACCTTGGTAGCTCTCACCTTTGGAAGCGATATCAGTGAAAAAGTTAAATATGAAAGGGAATTGGGCCACCTATAGGGATTTGTTAATTGAGGCAGAAGACCAGTTAATTGAAAAAAAATGAAGATGTAAAAGAATTTATGACAAATTGGTAACAATACCACCAGGTAAATGATACTTTTAAGATAGATAAAAGAAATGGTTTTGATACAATAAGATCAAGGTTTGAAATAGACCTGTTGGACAATAATGTGAAAGTATTATTGAAAATGTATAAATTACTGTTAGAATGGCATACAAAGGATGAAGAAGTTAAAGCTGTAATGATACATTGGGGTAGGGATTTCAGGTATAATATTCAAATGAAATCTTGGGAGAAGTTATGGAGAGAAGAAATGAAATTTACTGCTTGTTGTTTGCTGAAAGAAAATTATATGAAAATGATGTATCATCGGTACCTTACACCGAGTAAAATTGCAAAGATGCATAAAGTAAGTTCAAAACTAGGTTGGAAGTGAAAGGAGAAAGAACGTACTTTTTACCATATGCGGTGGTCTTGCAATAAAGTAAAGGCTTTCTGGGAGATGATTTATAATGAATTAAAGAAAATATTTTAAAATACATTTGTTCTAAAACCAAAGGCCTTTCTGTTAGGTATAGTAGATGAAGAGAATCTAGAGAAGATAAACGACTATTTATGTATGCAACAACAGCAGCGAGAGTAAAGTATTGCAAGCCCAGAATTGGAAACAAGAAGTACCATCGAAAGACGAATAGTAGACGAAACTGATGGACTATGCGGAGATGGAGAAATTGACAGGGAAGATCTTAAACCAGGAAGATCAGGTATTTGAAAAAGACTGGAATAAATTTTTACATTACTTAAATTACCACTGTAAACATCTAAAATCACAAAATAATGTGAAATTCTTATCATATGGGTTTTTTAAAATGGAAAAAATTAGTAACTGGATAATTTAAAAGGATGCAGATAACTTTGCATTATAGAAAGGACCCAGGGAGGGAGGGAAGTCTGATTGTTTTAAGGAACCTTTTATTTTTTTTGGATGTGTGAAATGGTTAATGTAATAAAGATATACAAAAATGTGAAAACTATATATCTGCCTGGCCTTGCATTCTGGTTCCAAAACAGGCCAGTCTGACGTCTCTGGAAAATTCACAATCAGGTTATGAAGATGACAGCCATTTACTGGGCAACAACCTGGAGTTTCATTAATTATCCGAGCTAACAGCTTCCAGAAGACTTAGATATTTCATAAATCTGCCTCATCCTTTTAAAAGTCACCCCCACAACCCACCCCTGGCAAGAATAATCACTTCCATTTTTCTGTCTTCAACTTACTACCAATGAAGTTTGTTCAGCAACTGTGAGTTCTAATAATATGAATTGGGGGAGGGGTTTTTCCCCCATTAACTCTTAATAACAACCACCATAATCCCATGCACTTTATTATGTTCACCCTTAATGTTTTTCCTAAACAGGCAAGTTACAATTGCATTTACGTTTGCTTTTAAGGAAGATACTCTAATCCCAGTATTGGGGGAAGGCATTTCTGTACCACGTGTTCCCATCTGCGCAGTTCCCCTTTTCAGAACATCAGCTTTCAGATCCTAAAAACGTGGTGATGCTCATTACTGGTTCCTATCTAGGAAAAGATTTTACTTTCTTGGGCTCCATGATCACTGCAGATGGTGACAGCAGCCACGAAATTAAAAGACGCCTGTTTCTTGGGAGAAAAGCAATGACAAACCTAGACAGCATCTTAAAAGGTAGAGACATCACCTTGCCAACAAAGGTCCATATAGTAAAAGCTATGGTTTTCCCAGTAGTGATGTATGGAAATGAAAGCTGGACCATAAAGAAGGCTGATGGCCGAAGAATTGATGCTTTTGAATTCTGGTGCTGGAGGAGACTCTTGAGAGTCCCATAGACTGCAAGAAGATCAAACCTCTCCATTCTTAAGGAAATCAGCTCACTGGAAGGACAGATCCTGAAGCTGAGGCTCCAATACTTTGGCCACCTCATGAGAAGAGAAGACTCCCTGGAAAAGACCCTGGTGTTGGGAAAGATGGAGGGCACAAGGAGAAGGGGACGACAGACGACGAGATGGTTGGATAGTGTTCTCGAAGCTACCAGAATGAGTTTGACCAAACTGCGGGAGGCAGTGGAAGACAGGTGTGCCTGGTGTGCTCTGGTCCATGGTGTCACGAAGAGTCGGACACGACTAAACGACGACGATCCAGGAAAAAGACAATCGTGCATGCAAGTTCTATGGTTATACCCCATGCACCAAGCAAGAAAAGCATCACCAATAATTAAGGTTTGTAAGTTTATCACATCACAGTCAATATGTAAAAAATCAACATAGACGGTAACCACAATTGGAACCTACTTTTGACATTCCTAAACTGTATTCACACATGGAATACAATTGATCAAAACTTAAGGGGAACCTAGTCAACTCAGCTGCTTTGCATACAATTTAGTATTCTGTTTCAAACGAAATTCCACCTTCGGAAGACATTTCAACATAGCCAAAGCATTAACCTTTTTGGTAACTATAAATGAGGGTCTTACAGAGGTTTCTCCCCATCCGCCACCCAAACGTTTCTATAACCCCTTGTGTCCTCATCATTGCGGTGTCTAATTGTCCACATACATGAGCTAGTGGTTGTTGGAGGAAATCTAATGGAATGAGTTAAGGCGAATGACCAGCATCCTGAAAGGCAGCACACTCTTTTGGAAAACTCTTAAGAGCCTCTTAATCACCCTTGTTTTCGTTTTTTAAGCTTTCTCCGCAAACAACTGTGTTTTGCTGCTGTGCTCAGGAGAAATCACTGTTTGCTTAATGCAGCTCCACAAAGGCTCTCGCAGCACGAAACATTTCAGAATAAAGTTTTCAACTGAAGTAGGCAATTCAGAGCTTCCTAGGGGGTTTGACGCCTTTCAGGAAAAAAAAACCTTCAAGTGCTATAATTTTGCAGGAAAATTTGCCGCGCTGTGAGGGCAAAGGTGATCAATTTTGAAGTTCATCCCTCACATTTCAAAACTGATTTTTACACCAGAAGAGCTCAACTGCTTTGAACAAGGAATGTGTTCTTTAGCTTTCAGCCAATGTACTTATAAGCAGGGTGGTAACCAATTGGTCTTGATCCTAACGCCATCCTAGAGTTACCACTTCCCACAGAGGGAGGATGGGAGCATAAATTGGCTATCACTTGTGTGGGGGTGTTATTTAAGTAAAATGTATTAGGATAATAAGTACACAACTATTGAATAAGTATTCAAAATGAACTGGCACCCCCAAACAGGCCTATCAAGTAGCATTTGCATTTCCACAAACTTTAGGAATGCTCCAACCTATCTGGTGCCTAAGTTTAGAAAAATATTTGCACACCCACAAATGAAACCTACCATTAATCTAAATAGTTAAAAGTTACGTTCCTTAGTTATCTGGGTATAGTTATTTTGTTCTGATGATTATTTTAGGATTTATTTCATGCACAATATTGGTTTAATAATCAATTTTATGTTAATTTCATGTCATGATTTTTCAGTTATTGTAATCTGTTCATCCAGATTTCTAATAACTCACTGGAAGCTTCCTATTGGCTTTTTGTGACTCAGATTACTCCAGAAGAGAGAGACAAACTCAGAATTTACAATGAGAATCCATGTTGCCAAGCAAACATCAGTGGGGGATGTGCTATCAGACACAAAGCTCACTTCACCATCTACCTCTGGGAATATGTCCCATGGTTTCTTCCCAACCAGGTAAAGCACCTATAGCTAAAAATTACCTGGATGTCCTGCTCTAACACACTATTCTTTCCCCAAGGACAGTCAACTCCAATTTACTGAACAGTACCAACACACAGCCAACTGCAACTTCTTGCAAGAAAAGTCATGAAAAAGATGCAAACACAGATCCTATACATGTCTACTCAGGAGCAAGTCCCACTGAATTCAATGAGAGCTACTCTCAGACTAAGTGTATATAGGATTGCTGCCTTAATGACTTTTTGCTTTCAACTCTCTTTTCAACGACCAACCAGAACTCCCCAAAGATCTAAAATATTTTCCTTTCAATAAATATTCCTTGCTACTGAACACAAACATATGATAGAACAGATCATGAAGAAAGTCCCACTGATCCTTCATTTTTTGAGAACTGCCTACTAATCCTAATGTACTGTCCATTGCTCAATAATTCCCTGCCACTATACTGGACAAAAGAAATATGCCCATTTTCAATAATCCTTTGGGGAAACAGGGGAATTCTTGGATGTTCTCATTGGGACAGAGTATGTGTAAAGTCTAAGTCAACTTGACCTGGATTTTTTAACAAATTAAAAACTACTGCCAGTCACCAAAATCATGCACACGCAAAAACTAAAAAAAGGTCTAAAAATACCCCCATATAATAATAATAATTTTTATTTGTACCCCGCCCTCCCCAGCCGAAGCCAGGCTCAGAGCAGCTAACATCATACAAATAACACAGTATACATAAAAACAGGCATCAATTACCGTATTTTTCGCTCTATAAGACGCACCAGACCACAAGACGCACCTAGTTTTTGGAGGAGGAAAACAAGAAAAAAAAAATTCTGAATCTCAGAAGCCAGAACAGCAAGAGGGATCGCTGCGCAGCGAAAGCAGCGATCCCTCTTGCTGTTCTGGATTCTGGGATAGCTGCACAGCCTGCATTCGCTCCATAAGATGCACACACATTTCCTCTCACTTTTTAGGAGGGAAAAAGTGAGTCTTATAGAGCAAAAAATACGGTAATTAAAATACATCTTAAAATTCAGATAAATGAAAAATCTGGACAAATGGCAGTTATGAGGTTAAGACTGAGAGCGGTTAATACTTGCCAGGACCAACTGTTTTCACTGATCATATAAGGACCTGTGAAGAGGCTGGGAGGCCTTCTTCATGTTCTTATACAGTGGTGCCCCGCAAGACGAATGCCTCGCAAGACGGAAAACCCACTAGACGAAAGGGTTTTCCGTTTTGGAGGTGCTTCGCAAAACGAATTTCCTATGGGCCTGCTTCGCAAGACGAAAATGTCTTGCGAGTTCCTGCGGGGGTTTTTTCCTTCCCCCCCCTTTTTCCCAAGCCACTAAGCCGCTTATCAGCTGATCCGCTAAGCCGCTTAACAGCTGATCGCTAAGCCGCTTATCAGCTGATCCGCTAAGCCGCTTAACAGCTGATCCGTTAAGCCACTAAGCCGCTTATCAGCTGATCCGCTAAGCCGCTAATAGCACTAATCCGCTAAACCGCTAATGGGCTTGCTTCGCAAGATGAAAAAACCGCAAGACGAAGAGACTCGCGGAACGGATTCTTTTCGTCATGCAAGGCACCACTGTACAAAGGAAAATAGGTCAGGGCCAAAGGCCAGGCAGAACAGCTCCGTCTTGCAGGCCCTGGGGAAAGATGTCAAATCCCGCAGGGCCCTAGTCTCTTGTGGGAGAGCGTTCCACCAGGCCGGGGCCACAGCCAAAAAGGCCCTGGCTCTGGTCAAGGCCAGTCTAATTTCCCCGGGGCCTGGGATCTTCAGAGTATTGTTGTTTGCAGACCGTAAGGTATGCATGTTCCTGGGAGAACCAAACATTTCACAGTTTTATGCCGTACATTAAGGTTACCAGATGTCCCCGTTTCCCAGGGACAGTCCCTGGATTTACAAATCAGTCCCCTGACAAAATCCTATCATTCCTACTGAAGTTGAAAAGTGTCCCCGGATTCATTGGAAAAAAAACTATGGTAACCTTACTGTACATGACGATACATATCCAACTGGAAATGGTTAAGCACTACCAATAAATGGAGTGATTCATACACCCCAGAGAACAAGTGGTGAACCAAGACAGCCCAGTAAAATTCAGATTTCATCCCTTATTAAAATAAAGCCACATGCCTGATTTCCAGCAACACCTTGATTTATTTGTGTTTTTATTTTTTGAGATTACAACCCTTAAAGTGAGCAGGGGGGCTTCAGTGAAAAACAGTTTGTCATCCAGTCCGTGAGTCTTACATAGCCAAGCAACAATGCACATCACTACTGGCCAAAAAAAGAGAAGACTTTGGAATATTCAAAATATGTATTCCATTTTTTAAAAACAACTGATTTCTTAGCACATTGTGGAGCATTACTTTTAAAAAACAGCCCCTGCTGCTGCATATAGATTGAGAGGGCTGAATGTTGCTCAATTACAATGGCAATTGAGCTATGAAGCCGTTTGGAAAAATAGCAGGTAGCTTTCCTTTTTAAAAGGTCAGAAGTTCAAGGCTCAAGTGCTCAATTTTGAATAAAAAACATTCTGAATTCAAGGGCCAACTGTGCTCTTTAAAATGTATGCCTTTATTTTCTAAATGGCTTCCCCAGCTGAGCCCCTTTCTCTCTGCAATTCAAATCAGGGTCAAGATGCAGAATGTCCGAACGACAAGTTTATAGCCATGCAGGTGGTAGAGGGCAATGCCACCTGCCCTCAAGGTCCCCACGTGTACCAGCCCCCCAACTACTTTTCCTCTGACCTACTTGGATGAGCAGGGAAAGTCTGGAGGGTGTTTTTATCTGCATATGCAGAAACAGTCAGTTCATACATCCATAGCAGTAAGAGAGAGGAAACGCAACAGCCCAACCAGATGCCTTCATTTGCCCCAGCTACAACAAAACATGTCTCTCCCATATCGGTCTCTATAGCCACAGCAGGCACTGTTGACTTCACCTTCAAATGTGCACACCTCCATTGTCTCCCGTGACAAACAGATGCCAACAGCTTGAACACCAGCAGAACAGTCCACACAATTAGGATGGAGCCTGGGGTGTCGGGGGCAATAATGGGATGCGTTGCCCCAGGTATCTTACCTGGCAGATGAGTTCCTGTTCAGACAGCAAAACTCTTTAAAACTCCTCACACAGAGGCAAGCATGTGTCGCACGTCAGAACAGTCTGCCTCAGTTTCCATCCTCAGACATCTTTTGCAACTTGAATACAGTGGTACCTCGGGTTATAAACACCTAGGGTTACAAACACTTCAAGTTGCAGACTCCACTAACCCAGAAGTAGTACCTCGAGTTAAGAACTTTGCCCCAGGATGAGAACAGAAATCATACGCTGGTGGTGCGGCGGCAGCAGCAGCAGGAGGCCCCATTAGCTAAAGTGGTACCTCAGGTTAAGAACGGTTTCAGGTTATGAATGGACCTCTGGAACGAATTAAGTTCGTAACCAGAGGTACCACTGTATTGGAAATGGTGTATCTCAAGATTTAAAAGCAGAGTTTGAAATGGAAGTAGTTCTGAACTGCCCAGCTTTGAATACAGATTTTATTTACAGAGGTACCACCATTCTATACAGATCTTCAAGCACGAGGATCTGCACTAGATTTCTGTGATGTCTACCCAACAAGAATTCAGGAAATCTATCAGCACGCACAGTCTCGTTCTACCATCACACTGTACAAACACAAAATAACAAGAGCCATGGTTAACCTTAACTATAGTTAGTCGAAACATATAAACCTCAAACCATAGTTTACAAAGCTGGTTTGTCTCAGTCAACCATGGCTTTTTTGCTTTTTTTTTTTTTTTTTTTTTTTTTTGCTTCTTAAAGCCTTTTTTATTATGGAGACATAGGCATTCAGTAGAAAAGAGAAGTCAAGCATGGAATTATTTCAAGGCCGTTTAAATACACACAAATGCATCACACTTTGGTCTCACTTTAACTGTTGCTAACTCCTGCCTAAGTGACTAATGTGCTGACTTTTTTTAAATGTATTTTTATTAAAGATTTTCTTGGTTTACAAAAGTATGTGCAATGTCTCTCTCTCCCCGCCCCCCCAAGTTACATGTTTTACAGATCAGTTTCATTTGTTGAGACATTAGGAAGAAAAGGGGGGAATAGGTGGGGGGGTGAGCAGAGGTGGGGTCGGGTGGCGATGTTTCTATTATACTTAATATATGTGGGGTTTTGTGTCAGCGTCGCTTGTACAGGTTCTTTGCTATTCACTTGTGTTCCCTTGGTGGTGAGAGAGGTTGGGGTTGGCCCAGGGTGTGGTTGTTCATTTGTGATTGGGTGTGGTGATCTTTGTTTTCATGTGTGAGTGGGGTGGGTGGGTGTTTTGGGTCAGGTTAGCCCTTCGTCAACCATGTTAAGATGAGCAAGGGTTTAGGGCATGAACAACATGCAGACGCACTCGAGCTCACGATTCCTCTAACTTCGTACTTCCCCAAGCTGCACAGTAGGGCACATTTGTACCTATCTGCTCAACCTAGTCATTGGTCACATTTATATGCAATGGCTTTATTGTGGTGAGCTAAGACTTTTACCGTAGCAAAATAGAAAAGAAAAGCGTTAACATATGGCGATAAACAGTGTTGTGAAAATGAAGATTAACAATCTGACTGAACGAACAACAGCTGCCCCAATGTTCTGAAGGAGCTTCTAGCATTATTTAAGATTTGGGCTGTTTTCAAGATCTGTGTAGTTCTATTAATAGCTGCTGATAAAGACTTGAGGGTGGAAATGGGCTTGGTATATTATATAGATGACTGTTAATTAATTTGCATTCAGCATACAACTTTATCTATAATAAGGGACTGAACAAAATGGACATACCTATATGGGAAGTTTTGATGAATTTTCCTTGAGGGTGGGGAAATTTTCAGGGACTTTTATGGTGCAATAAATTTGCAATTCTTACTGTAGTAATTTTCCAACTAACTCTGGTATTTGCATGTCAGAGTTTTCTCTTTCTTGGCTGTGCTCATTGGAAGAAGGAAATGTATGAAAACTTGCATGTCTCAGCGCAGGTGTTGTCAAATTGCCATCCGTGTCCCACCAAGGGCCGTGGGTGAGTTTCATTCACATCTGTGGAAGATGAAGAGACGGAACGGCACATCCATCGCATTAAATATTTTTATCAATTTTAATTGTATTTTTATTCCTTCTTTTATCTCTCACATTGCATTTTGTTGTATTGCAGTTTGAATTCCACGAGACTAAAATTGCAATGCCATGTGTACGAGATCAAAAAGCAATAACAATACAATGAAAAATCATGGAATGTCTATCACAGCACATTACAATTGCTGCAACAGGAAGAAAAATCACTGAGGAGTCTGCCAAGACACTTGGAAATTTCCAAATGGTCCATGAGGAAAAAGTGCTTCGGAACCACAGTCTGAATGCACTACTACACTTGTAGTCTTCTAGCTTCTCAAAGGCTTTTGAGAAATAAGGTGGGAGGAATAGCAGACTTTGGCTGTCAAGGAAGCTTTTTAGCAGCAGCTGACTAGGTCAGTCCTGAGTAGTTCAGTATAACGTTTACTCAGAAATAAGTTTCTTTGTGTTTAATAGGACTTACTCTCAGGAAGGATGGCAGCCTAGGCTTTGGTTTAAGATTGGCACTGGGGAGAAGCATAGTTTCAGACAGAAATTCAACAGGCTAAGATATTTAGTTTATTTTGTCCTCTTTGGTAAGTGGGTCAGAGGGCCCAATCAAGTGCTGGAAACCTGGTGCAAACAGGTGACTAAGTCATGACTTACTTGCCACATTGCAATGCAGGTTCAGTGCAACTAAATCAGGCCAACTCAAAATTATCCACCAACATCTGCAGCCTGAACAGGGGGAGAGGGACTTCCAAATCCCTGGAAAATGGGTAGCAAGAATGTGAAAAGCTAGACGTTTCGATAGATTATAAACGAGCCTTAAATTAAACCTAGAATAGAAAGTCTCCGGAAAGTCCTGCTTCTTAGCAAACAGCTAGATAATGGTATAGCCACGAGTGACTCATTTTCCTTCCACGTCATTAACAGAAGCAGGATTAGTGACCAGTTTCTTGCTTTAAAGCACCTATAATCGAAACAGATAGCATACAGATCTCCTATTCCCAAACATTAACAGAAAGTCTATTTGATAGGCTTAATTAAGTAATGTGATGAGGCAACACTGAATATACATATATGAAATGTACAATTTGGACTGTTAAGGTAGAAGTATTCAAGCTTTTAAGTTACACAGACTTCTGCAAATCAGAAAGTTTCATCAGACTACTGAAAACAGGGCCATTTTGTACATGTCCCAAGTAATCACATTCTTTCCTACCATATGTATGAGAAGTAGGATCTATATATGTAGGCTCTAACTCCTGTTACAACTCACACAAACCTAAGTGTGATTCATACGCTTCAAAGCCTTGCATATAGATAACCAATGCGTGCCATTGCTGAATGTGCTTGTTTCACTCAACTGAGCTATAGAACTTAAATATCCGCTTTATTCTCCATTCAGAAAGTTGTCCCAACAGAAAATGTAGCCTTTTAACGAGCACAAAACACGCAGACATAAAAATGCCTACACTTTTCTTTTAAAAAACAAACCAAAGTTATTCTCCCCATCAAATGCGCTCAGCATAATATATTTTGTGGCGTTTCTACCCTTTGCTCTATTTTAATATAAACACTGCCATCATGGAGTAGCACTTACACTGCAAAACCAAGAAATACTTTCACAGCAGATAATTAAAGCAGCCTAATTTGCAACCACAACTATGCCCTGTTATCTGTGCTTTGTAGAATTATAGACTTCTGTGCTCGGCAGAATTACAGTGACAAACTTTTACAAGCCAGAACAGCAATTAAGTGTTCCTTTGACATGGCATATAGCATGTTTTTAGAAAAATCTAAGAGCAGGAATACTAAAATTAAAACAAAAAGTAGCCACACCCAAAGTTTTGTGCCATTTTTAAGCAGGAGAAACTATCCCATTTTGGTGGGAGAGTGCAGTAGACTAGGGCTCACCAAATCCTATGTGACATTAACAAAGTCGGATTCTAAGTGATTAGGATTTTAAAAGCACCATCTCACAGAGTTCTGCAGACATTGGGAAAATAGGCATACCTCCTACTAGAATGATCTGCAATGAGCCTTGTGTGCACCTCTTTTGCTCTCAGGAGGAAGTCAGCAAAAGCTTCTGATTTTGATTTTATACTAACCACAGTTCCCTATGACATCCCAGTTCAGGAAAATGTGGTACGCTTAAATTGGCTGCTAGCAAAACATTCATACCCTGGCTTCAGATTTTCACTGAACACAGTTTAAACTAAGAATATTTTTCCATGTTCAGATATCGAAGGGAATTCATTCATTCATTCATTCATCATTTTATTCGTATGCCGCTTTTGCACAAAAGAATCATGCTTCCAAACTATTTTTTTTAATGATATTTATTGAAAGAATTTTTTTTTAAGTTACAAAAGAAAACAAAGTAGAAAAAGAGAAAAACAAGCCACTTCCAACCATACAAATACAAATTCAAAATAAGAGAGAAAAAAACAAAAATACACCACAAAAAATTAAAAACATTTAAAAACAAATCCATTATTCTCAACTCCTCAGCTGTCATTACCCTCTTTCCTTGACCTCCTCCTCCTCCCCTTCCTTGTGTCTTGGTTGTTAATTGTCACAGCAAATCCTCTCCATATTTCATAATATTCTGTCGTTACATTACCTTAAACTATTTTAATCTTATCTTACTATAAAAAACCTTGGAACTTAAAGCTTAAATCTTATTTTTACCAACTTCTCATAACCATAATATTCTTACATAATTCTTTAAACATTTTTACTAAAGCCAAATAATTTCATTCCAACATTTTTCTAACATTCATCAATTTTATAAAACAGTCCTAGTAATGAAAAAAAAGAAATAAAGACAAATCCAATCTTCATCCAGCGTCCCTTCCTCCTGGTCCCGGGTTTTGTCAGTCCTTATTATCCCATCGATCTGGCGCATTAACCTTATATCCGAGGCCCTTAAGTCTCTTCCATGTCCCTTCCGCAGCTCTTCTTCATATTTGTAACTGTATTTTCCCTTGTCTCCTGCTCGTTTCACTCGTGGGAACTCCAGCTTAGCAATATTTTTGACCCTTCTCGACAGATCAGCCCCTTTTCCATAATCGACACTAAATTCCATGTGGTATTTAAAAACATGTTTCAAAAACCCTCCAAAATTGAGAGCCCCCACAATCCCAAACATCTCACGGCCCATTGCCAGACTTGAAAAGTCCAAACATCCCTGCATAGGAGGGTCTATCCAACCCCCCATTTCCAAACCAAACCAAACTTTTCCTTTCCAAATCTGGCTTTTTCCAAGTTCATTTGTCAAAGCCGAAAGCTCATATTCCTGTTGGGCCTGTTCTGTCAAGGCGCATTCCTGATTTAATTCCTGGGTGGGCTCCACATATTTTCCCACTGCCTGTTCAAAATTTCCCACTGCCTGTTCAAAATTTCTAATTGAATCAGCCATCAAATTCGTCTTCTCATGTAGCTGTTCCAGTAGGGCATTTGTTTTATAGAAAGCACACAACAGAGCTTCTGAATACATTGTCCTGCAAGGTCAGATGTCTATTCCCACGATTGTAATCTGTAACAGCTGCCAGCTCCCAGGAGTTGGTTACAGTTTCACAGTCTCCCTCTAGGGGGAAAACTTCTATTTGATCTTTCTTTTAAAGACAAGTCTAGCAACAGAGTTTCCTTTTTTTCAGATATTTTGTCAATATTTGTTCCTTTAAGGTGCAAAAGGAAACAATGGAATCACTATGTTTCTCTTCTTTTAGCTATCTGTCAAAAGCATTTGTCTCTGGTCGATGAGCTTCAAACGTCAGTCCTGACACCCCACTCCAGGATCAGGACGGTGGAAAGTTACTTTACTTTAAACTCACTTCTGCAGGTTTAAACAGTCCAAAAAAGATCCCCCTTCTTCTCCTGCTGCCGAAGGGGGGTTCAACAATTTTAAATGATGAAAGCCAATCCTTTAGAAGCGATTTTCTAAGCTCTAGTTTACGTTGTCTTTGCTTTATTCTGTCTACAAAGAAACGGAAGGCTGACTTCCTGTTTAGACCTTCCTGTTTCAGTACCAAATTGAAGTAAAATTTTTAAGTCCAATTCCTTTCTGCTCGCAAGTCCTTATTTAAAGTCCAATTGTTCAAAGTTTAAGTACTCACGGGTGCTTATTTTAGAAGCCAAATTGTCCCAGGAAAAAGGCAGCGCTCTCCGGCAACGGCTGTGTGGCTTCGCTCCATGGAAATAGCAGTTGACTCTCAGCACCGCGCCGCTTCCCCCTCTTCGCTTCGGAGCCCGTTAGTGGGTTCCTTTGCGGGTTGGGGGGGCGCTAAGGGTGCCCGCCGAGTCCCATGGTCACAGGCTTCATCTGCCTTTGATTTTTAAAAGGGTCCCCGCTTCGCCGTAGCGGAAAAGACCCGTTTTGCGCGGAGCTAGTCCCTCCAGTTCAGAGGCAGTCCGCCATTGCCGATGGCGCCACCCCGGAAGTCCCCAAACTAATTTACTATATAAAATAGTTAAACACAAAAGCCACAGATATGATTAAAACAAGACTAAAACCATAACAAGTGGACACTCAAGGTAAAGACCCATTTATCCAGCTGGCAAAGCCTCTTGGAACAAAAGCATCTTCAATTGTTTCCACAAAGACAGGAATACTATTCTACAGAACAGGGGCAGCTACACTAAAAGCCCTGCTCCAAGTTACTGCAAAGTGAGCTTCTGAGATCTTTGGAATTTGCAGGACAAACTTTCCTGCAGAATGCAGTGATCTACTGGGTATATAAGGGATCACCTGCAGCAATCTCCAGACCAACCCCAAGGGTACGCACCCCCTGGGGGCATTACAGCAATCCAACTGTGAGTGTTTAAGCGCACCATTTATAAGTTATACTAACTGTGTGGGGAAATAGCTTTTGATTGAATAATATGCGTTGATTCAAATAGCACACTTACTTTCAAATTATTAAACACAGAACTGAAACAGCTGCATTAAAAAAGAATTAAGCGGCAGTAAAAGCTCCAGAAATAGTTATTTAGTGGAAGAGTTGAACATTCAAAAATTAGCTAAATTCAAAAGAAAGAGAGCATACATCTTAGTCCTCAGACTGAAAAGGAAAGCTCTAACAACCTGAATTTACCCTTGAGAACAGTTATGGGGTTTCTTTTTACTGGATTTGGTCAAGAGGTTCTGATTCATGTTAGGCAAGAACAGAACGCTCTGCTACGTTGCTAGCCAAGCTTCACACGCAATATTGTACCTAGATTTGTGTACATTATCACAATGTATGGTAATTACACATTTTATTCTTAGATATGTATGTATATCTAATGGGAAATGGCATTCAACTGCATTCATCACACAATACAACAGATGCGACAAAGAAGAACACCACGTACTGTACATTTTTTACTTCAAAGACAAAATATTTGTCTGACATTATTTCAACCAAAGCAGCTGCTGGGATACAATGACTTTTTAACGCCACCACCACACTCCCTTTCACAATGTTACTTGCCACCACATTCACAAAAACGATTCCTCAGCTCATATACGTATGTGAAGTCTGTCTTTTGTCCATTGTTTATTTCAGGGACACGCAGGCATGCAAATAACCATGAATTTTTGTTTATATTGCTTAAAACAGTACATAGGAGAATCCACAACATAAAAAGCCTCCTGCAGGAAATAAAACTAGCACATGGATGTTTGAGATTCCAGCATTGCAGAGGGTTGGGCTAGATGACCCTCATGGGTCCCTTCCAACTCTACAATTCTATGATTCTCTGATAAGAGAGGAAAGACTTAGCAAAACTCCAGTCTGAAACTATATTCTGGTATTACATGCAGAACAGCTCTTATGTGACTATTTATTTAACAGTCTGCGGGGTGGGGAGTCTCAGTTTACACTTAGAAATTTTAATAAATCACATTTCAGATAATGGCTCGATTTCCCTAACAATGTAAGGAATACAGATTGTTCCCTCAGCTCTACATGAGTTTCCTTTCCTGTTGCTCTTATTAAAACATTTTAATAAGCTGATCAATCAAACAAATGCCTCCCCAAACCTGAACATAAGAAGCGGGGGGCAGAATCATATGGCATGGATTCCATTTATTCAGGATGGTGAGTGTCTTGTTCTCTCATTATTAATGGAAGGTGGGGGTGGAGCCACATCTTTCATGTTTTGTTGAATATTTGCAGAAGTACTTTTCTTCAAGACGGCATACCTTTAATCTCAAGACATTTTTCCATGAGCTCCTAAGTAGGTCACCAACTCAACCTTCACTGTTAAATTCTTCCTGCCTAAAGTTAATGCTTTTTCAATGCCTTACTGTTACAGAACGTTGGTTTATTCATAAATCCAATTCCTTTGCCTTCTCAAACGAAACTGTTTAGAAGTGAAAATGCTTTGTATGGTTTTGGGGGGGAGTTGTTGGCCAATATTGCAAACCCCATACATGCCTTTTAACTTATCTCTCATGTGCCATTTTCTGCAAAACCACCCTTGAAAGCTAGCTCTGTCTCAGAAGGCTAAATGTGCTTGCTGAGCCGAGCTAATTAGTGATCCCTTTTTCCCTAAAGGACACGTTCATAATGGTCTTTTCTTGAATTATGATCGTAGTGCTTTGTTTCAAACTATAATGAGAAGGCATGTGCTTTTAATAGACAAGTGAAGCATCATGCCGAAGGCCAATGAAAATGTGTGTTTTGTGACCAGGGATCTAAACCCCTGTAAATTCAAGTGCAAACATAACCCTGACAATTATGACAATTCAAAAGAGAATCAGATTTGGTTCTGAAGGCTAGTTTCTACTTTATTTTGCAGTTACTATTGTACTCCTCCCTATGTATAGATAATATACAGCCTTGCCATACTCCTTTCCCAATTTTGAACCAATCAGTTGTTCCATACCCGGTTCTAACTGTTGCTTTTTGTCTCATATAGAGATTTCTCATGAGGCAGATAAGGTGGTATATTATCTCCCTGCTTATTTAACTTATATGCAGAATACATCATGCAAAAGGCTGGACTGGATGAATCCCAAGCCGGTATTAAGATTGCCGGAAGAAATATCAACAACCTCAGATATGCAGATGACACAACCTTGATGACAGAAAGTGAGGAGGAATTAAAGAACCTCTCAATGAGGGTGAGAGAGGAGAGCACAAAATATGGTCTGAAGCTCAACATCAAAAAAACTAAAATCATGGCCACTGGGCCCATCAGCTCCTGGCAAACAGAAGGGGAAGAATTTGAAGCAGTGAGAGATTTTACCTTCTTGGGCTCCATGATCACGGCAGATGGTGACAGCAGTCACGAAATTAAAAGACGCCTGCTTCTTGGGAGAAAAGCGATGGTAAACCTAGACAGCATCTCAAAAAGCAGAGACATTTCCTTGTCGACAAAGATCCGTATAGTTAAAGCCATGGTTTTTCCAGTAGTGATGTATGGAAGTGAAAGCTGGACTACAAAGAAGGCATTGCTGAAGAATTGATGCTTTTTGAATTGTGGTGCTGGAGGAGACTCTTGAGAGTCCCATGAACTGCAAAAAGATCAAACCTTTGAAGGAAATAAACCCTGAGTGCTCACTGGAAGGACAGATCCTGAAGCTGAGGCTCCAATATTTTGGCCACCTCATGAGAAGAGAAGACTCCCTGGAAAAGACCCTGATGTTGGGAGAGATGGAGGGCACAAGGAGAAGGGGACGACAGAGGACGAGATGTTTGGACAGTGTTCTCGAAGCTACCAGCATGAGTTTGACCAAACTGTGGGAGGCAGTGGAAAACAGGAGTGCCTGGCGTGCTCTGGTCCATGGGGTCACGAAGAGGCGGACATGACTAAACGACTAAACAACAACTGTGTAAAAAAGCATAAGGAGAAACCTTTTGAGGAAGGACAAACAAAAGTAGGGCTTATTTCTATAAAGCAGATTGATGGGGGTGGGGAAAATATATTTTGCTGAAGATCACAACAGGATGTAAAAATTAGGGGCCTCAAACCCCTTCAGGAAAGAAAGCCTTACGGAGTCTCAGGAAGAACACCTCAGTCTCACCAACTGCTTTATTTGGGTATAAAAATGATTAGGATACTTCCACTTTGCTTAGAAAGCTGAAATTTCTTCATACAGACCAAATCCAACACACCCCGATGATCAGAAACATGGAATTGTGACAGGAAATTCAAAGGTAACCCTGAAATAGTTGCTACACATGTAGACCATGACACCCTGATTGCGAGTAAGTCCTAGCAGGGACATTTATGTAGAAATGGGGGGAGTGAAGCACATCCTCCCCCCCCCCAATGCCTGAAGTGTTTCTAGACCACCTAGAAAGGCAAGATTTGGTACACATATTTCACAAGCCACACAAGCCCCCTTCATAGGTTAACTGTGCCAAGAGATGGCATCTCAGTTCCACCCCTGATGTCCGTACATTGGGTGGTACTCAACTAAGCCTTACTCAGAGTAGGCCTAGTTGAATGCCACCCACTGAATGTGGCCTCTGTGGCAAGGAAGCCTATGAACCTAGGCTTCCCCACTGCAGACATCAGTGCTCAACCTGTGGCAACACTGGACACAGCGCCAGCTTGCTGCCATAGACCCCTTCATAGGAACTACATATGAATGGAAATGGCTGACAATGGAACACACTTAAGACTTTTGCAATTTAAAGGTACCTCAGAATTCCAGCTCCATGCAAGCCCAAGTGCATGGTTTAGCACCAACACTGAACCAACTGGAGATGAGTTGCCTCTTCGCACACTAGAATTATGAGATTTGGAGAAGACACTTCCACTAGCAGACAGGAATTTGGAAAGGTCTCACAAAATGCAAATTTAATTCCAGCAGCGGGATAAAATTTATAGTTCACGTTCAACCCCAAGCCTGGGCTCATTAATCTCCTTTCACGAGGGACAGGAAACGTGTACTATACACTGCAGTGATATCTTCCTGAAATACCAAGTGAATCACAGTGAAATTGGTTGTACATGGTTATAGTACAATTCTCGGTTTAAAGCTTGAACATCAGCTCAATCCAGTAGCAGCCAGACTTCATTTACTAACCACACTTCTGGCCTGATTCACTGACAGAAATTGTTGGCATCCTTCTCTCATGAGCAAGAACCCTGGATTTTGGTGTGCATGTATCACAATGATACTCAAGCAATGCCCTTCCCACATGATCCAGCTCCAACTCAAAGTGAAAAGTAGAGTGTGTTTGTGGGCTTCCTCAAAGCATCTGTCTGGCCATTGTTGGAAACAGCAGGCTAGTCTATACAGACCTGATTTATCAGGTTTCTGGTTACGCTTTTATAGGTTACCACAACTGTGTGGTGCCTCAGCCATGTGGAAGCTATTTTTATTAGCCTCTTTTTCATTTTCCTCTATGTTCATTTACTCCAATGTAAACGTCTGAATCTAACATCTTTTGTAATTCCAAAAGGCAGCAACCCAGTAAAATTTCAGGGCTTTCCCTCGTTTTGTTTACACGCAAATAACTTTTTTCCCCTCATAAGAATAAACAAATTCTAATTCTACCCATTCCAGACAACATGCCATTATGCTGCAAGTCACCAGCTATATGCAAATATCATAAGGCGAATCATTTAAATGCATGTTTGGCATATTTCTGGAAGCTCAGCATGTTTAGATTTTTAAAAGATGAAGGTGGGAGTAGCTAAGATTGCATTTATTACCGAAGGCATAACACATCGTTCTTTGGTTGTTCACATCACACAACCCAACTGCCTACTATGGTAAATTTTCATCGGAAACCATAAATCAGAAAGTCTACAAAATGAAGAAACCCTTTCTTATTATTTTTTTATCCATAGGGATAAATAATAATAATTCTGAACTGCTTCCCTTTTTATGCTAGCAACAGTTGCCATATTTTATTTCTACAAATGGTCTCTGCCACTCTCAGCTGCAGAACTGGATTCAAATAGTCAATACAGCATAACAGGGTAAGGCCTAGCAGCTATTATCAGCTTAGCAGAGGTTAACAGGTTAACAGAAGCTTCCAGAGCAGAGCTTTGACGTCTAACGTTGTTAAGAGCAGCTTCGCTTTCCATGTGTAATAGAAGATGTGGTTATATCCAAATTTTATGCTGGAAAAGACTGTAGTGTAAGAAACAGTAGCATGTAGTGCATGGTGTTTTGCAAACAAGTCCTGAAAAGTTATTAGATCACAAATGTTTACACAACTATATACCCACATATTTCTATGGTATTTATTAGAGGCTAAAAGGGGGGGGGGGGAGTGTTCTTTTTGGATTTGCATAGCTTCTTACTTGACAAAGGCTCCAGATCTGCAGAGGATTTCAGTAACACATTTCATCCACCCTTTTATCCCTCCTAAGTTTGCTTTCAGCAGACAGGGAAGACCTTCCTGCAAACAACATGGAGGAAGCAGCTGCAAAGTGGGAAAGCAGAAAACATTTACGTGCATTCAAGGCACACACACGCATCGCCGTGAACCTGGAAGTGGCAGCCAACGGGGAGAAAACGGCCCTGAAAGAGCGTGAAAACAGTGAAAATAGTGTCTAGCAATCTCATGAGCCTTTGCAAGTGCAAGCCCAGAAGCCTTTGCACCGACCTTTGAGGTCTGTGGAGAGTTGGAGTTTCAGCAAGGAAGTTTGGCAGGAGCAATTGTGGTGGAGTTTGGTGGAGTTTTGGTTTTTAAAGCGTTTCAAGAGGTTTAGATGGTGCTTGCAGACTTTTTCAATGGTGTTCACAATATTCGATTTAACTTAAATGTGTGGTGCCTCAGAACGTAACCCGCCCCCCCCCCCAAATGGGGAGTTGCCTGTATTAAATGTGGCATGTAGATTTTAATTCATTCATGCTAAACTATGGATCAAAGATTAACCCAGGCTTCATGATTTTCTTATCTCATTGCAAATTGATCTTCAGCCACAACTCCACGAGGGATGAAAGGCTTTTCTTTTCAGAAATTCAAGCGTCAAGCTCTAGAAAGCTGCAAACGAGACAGAAAGAAAGCTGCTGCTGTCAATATCTGAGTCCTGCATATTATTGCAGCCTCAGGAGCCTCCCCTAGGAAACGGAGGTCAAGCCTTAGAGGGCAGAGATGAGGAACTTGTGGCCCTCCAGATGTGGTTGCACTGTAACTCCCATCACCACCATTTCACTATGTTGGCTGGGGTTGATAGAGTTGGTGTCAAACACCATCTAGAGGCCACAAGTTGTCCACCCTTACCTTAAGAGGGTCTGCTTCCTCACTCGGAGGCAATGTTAGAAAATAGCCAGGAGCCAGGTACATTTTGCACCTGGCTATTGGCCACTTGCGACCAAGTGAAGATTCCTGGATGCCAGGATGGCACCTGACGTCTTCACCATCTAGAGGTGCCTGCCTGAGGATCACTGGATCTTGACTGTTTTCACACACTAATACCACATCCTGTAGAATTCAGCCAGTTATAGTTTATCTGCACAATCAGAATGATTCTGTGACTATGAATTTCAGGAACCAAAATGCTTTTTCTGTGCAGCCTGAGAAGGAGCAGTGAACAATGTTAAAGCTAATTGTTGTAGCTCCCACCCCAGTGCCTTCCTCACAGTTGTGAAGAATATTCTCACATTATGAATGGTCCATGTCTCCACTGGTGCTGGAGGAGACTCTTGAGAGTCCCATGGACTGCAAGAATATCAGACCTATCCATTCTTAAGGAAATCAGCCCTGAGTGCTCACTGGAAGGACAGATCCTCAAGCTGAGGCTCCAACACTTTGGCCACCTCATGAGAAGAGAAGACTCCCTGGAAAAGGCTGATGTTGGGAAAGATGGAGAGCACAAGGAGAAGGGGACGACAGAGGACGAGATGGTTGGACAGTGTTCTCGAAGCGACCAGCATGAGTTTGAACAAACTGTGGGAGGCAGTGGAAGACAGGCGTGCCTGGCGTGCTCTGGTCCATGGGGTCACAAAGAGTCGGACACGACTAAACAACAACAATGTCACCATTAAGAAACAGAGGTAGGAATATACATAGACTGTTTCTGGATAAAGTTCTCAAAGTTCTTAAACTAGCTCAAGGTTGTGAATCTGAACTAGCCAGATGTTTCACTGATCATCAATCACAGTCAGTCCATCATTTGAAAAGGAAGAGTCGTCTTGCTCAAAAATGGCAACCAGACATTGCATTTTGGCAACTACAACCTCGGTTTAAGGAGCCATTTGGAGCCTAGCTTATACATCTGATTTTCTAACACTGCTAGCAGGTACATGTCTGCATCCTCACAGAACGACAAGAGAGGGAATGAGAAACACACATGCCCTCCACAAATGTACCTGTGGGACCTCTGGAGCACTTCAGAGAAGGAAGCAGGGAGAAAACCGCTTGCACATTTGTAATAGAGAAGAGAGGAAGTAGGACTTGTTTTTGTTTTTCCTCAGGGTCATGTGAGATAGCAGGCATACATCAACAATAATCCTGAAAGAAGACCCATAAATTCATTCATTCAATCAATCAATCAATCAATCAATCAGTGTGCCAAAGAACAGATTGGTCTCTATTACGAAAGCAAACAAAGCTGTGTGGCAGGAGTAACGTTAAAAAGAAGCACCAACAGAAACATATATATAGTTCCAGATTATCAATTTAGATTGCTTATTTGTGTTATCCCATTGGAAACCTTCTCTATGAGAAAAGCACAAATCTTCAAAACAAATACATAACGTATTAAAGGAAAACAACCGTCCACGTGCCCTGTCTCTGGGTCAAAAGGCTGCAGCGGCTGGAAGATGCTTCCAGGCAGAGACTAGCCCTCATACAACAAGCTCAGGAATGAAAGGTCACCTTCTATCCAAAACAAACACTTTAAACATTGTGATTGGCATGAAAGCCTCTCCTCCTAAGAGTCAACAATAGCCCTTGCGCAGAACCTTAATCCGGTCTTTTAAGAGTCTGCCTGATGCTGACTAGCTTCGTGGCCAAGGCGCTATTTTTAATCTACCTCCCGAACCGTCTTGGAAGAGGCCGTGGGCCGGCAAGGCCAGATTCGGAAGCCTCCTACTCTGTAAGCCAGAAAAAGATTACGTTATTAGAGAGGCAAAAATAAATGAGTTATCCTCACATCCCCTTAGTTAGTAGTACTGCACGGAAGGCAGTTGCATTCCACAAAGGGATTTTAAATGCCATACATGCGACGACACTGGAGCAGCAAAATGTTACAGAAGCTGATGGATTTCGTGAAAGGGCATCCATTTACTTCATTTACACTTGCAATAAGATCACGTTATAGAAAATACTGCATTTTGCAGCTCTGAAAACCCCTCCCCCCAACTCTTACCCTACAGTTTTTGTTATTTTTGACCACGCTTATATCTTTCACCATGGAACCCAAGGCAGCTCCCAACCCAACTCAGATATGCTTCTGCAAGGCAAGAGTATTATACAGTCTGCCCTCAGGCCCTATATCTTAAAAAAAGCAGGAACCTAAGTCTGCCGCCAACCCATTTAGGCGCTAGCAAGTCGAGACAAAATCCAGGGGAATCCAACCATGCAAATAAAGCAATATTTGATCAGATCTACAGACCCTGATTTGCGGTGGTGATTCACCTAGGCCTGGCATTTTATTTTATTTATTTTATTTTTTAATATGCTTTTTATTGATTTTCTTACATGGTAAAGATAATACATTCCAAATAAAATACAAAAGAAACAACAAATTACCAAATATGTATAAATTCTTAAATTCCTAAAGAAGACTTGTATTATTTAATTCACAATTTCTTAATTTCTCCATATGACTTCCAATCTCCTCATTGAGGGTTCATCTTCCCCCCCTTTTTTTATTATCACTGCTTCCATATTCCTTATCTCCATTTCTTTCTTGTATTTTATCTCATATATTCTTTATTGAACTTACAGATTGCAGAGTTCAGTCACAGCACGTCCAGGTTTTCACTTGTGGACAATGTTTAATTGAATATTCTTTGTAAATTCCCCATTCTTTTTTTATACCTTTGGGTTGCCTGTCTCCTAATTGTCTCAGTCATTTTTGCTAATTCAAGATATTCAAACAGTTTTATTTTATTTTTAAATGCCCCACTGCACTCTCAGAAATAATAACATTTGGAAGCACATGATGTGGTGATGGCCACTAGCTTAGGGCAATTTTCCCGAAAGGATTCTTTCTTTTAACTTTAAAATATTTGCAGTTTTCTGACTGACAGCAGGTCAGGCTTCAAGAAGCTTGGGACACAACAGATACAATATTCTGCTGGGTTTTTTCTGGCCCTTTCCTAGTGTTATGTACCGAGTTGAATAGGATCCAAATTGCAGCAGTCTGATTGGTCCTAGAACAATAGGATCCAGAATGCAGCAGTCTGATTGGTCCGCAGGAGCCACCCAATCCAACTCCAGGTGGAAGTGAATCTGCAACCTGATTGGCCTACAGGAGAATCCTGGAACTAGCCAATCACGTGGGGCCCATTGTGTAAACAATGTATATAAAGCAGACATTTCGGGGGAACTTCCATTCCTCCTCACTACTATGAGCTGAATAAAGAGCATGAAATCCACACTCGACTCCGTGTATATTTCACCTAGGCTTGCCTCAGAAGCCCAGAAGCCTCCCAAGGGCTGTAGGCCCAAAAAAGAGGCCTAGAAAAAAGGAGATCCAAGAAAAAGGGGGGGGGGACAAAAACCTGGTGCGGATGGCGGAAGGGAGCTGAAAGGGGATCCAGGAAACAGACACAAAGGGGGGGTGAAAATGGAGCCAGGGGGGTTGTCTCTCCCCTGAAGTATCCCTCAAAAGTTGCCCCTCGGTGTATTCTTCTGAATATTAACTGCCTAACAGTGGTGAGATGGGCAGAGACAAACCCACATCAAGGATCCCAATTCTTCCCTACAGGAGAATCTTAAATAAATAACCATCATTTATTTTTTAAATATTTACAGCCCACTTTTCTGACTGACAGCAGGTCAGGTTTCAAGGCAGCTACACATAAAAGACTGGGATGCCACAAACACTGCATACATATATACATACGGCAGCTGTGACTGATGAAAGTATCAAAGGAACAATGATGTAAAGTGGTCTTTCTCTCCCCCCAGATTTTAGGATATTACTGCTGCTGAAATTAGGATTCAGCAAGTGATAGGAGCCTGTTGCCTTCGTATCGTGCATGAGATTCCATTTCTCAGGGACGTCTAGATAAAGCGTTGGTCTGAACCAGGAATCCTCCTATTTTTCTAATATCCCAAATATGCAGCAACTGCCTCCACGGATGCACCAGGTCAGATGCTACTTCCTCCACTGGACTGCATTCCCTGGGCTCACTTTGGAGTGATTTACTGTGCCTGACCCAGCCCTGTGTTGCATTTGAACAAACACCTGGCAATTACATTAACCGCACAGAAAGGCGGTTGTACAGTTTTACCAAGGCTAAAGGCTAATCTTTCTAGTAGTTTGACCTGCTAGCAGGACCATTAGGCAAGGGAGCCTGCAAAGAAACACGGTTCAAATATATGAAAATGTAGTGTGGAGATCTACTGGGAACACAATTGAGGGTGTGTTAAAAGCAAAAACTATGAATGGACGAAACTGTGCTTTGACATCAATTCAAAGTCTCAAGATAAAGCAAACGGGAACGAAAAAAGACATTAAAAGCTAAATTGGAGCAAGTTCATAAAAAACACTAGAGAAACCTTTCATTCCCACTTATACTCAATGAGGGACCAAGAAACATAGTTGCTATACCAATTTTTTTTACCTCTGCAGTCTTAGATGGGAAATCCCTACAGGAACAGGCGTGCACGCTGCCCTGCAAAACACACACAGAGACCTGGTACCAATAATCTCCCCCATCGTTGAGAGGTGACAGTCACACAATATATTCTGTGCTAAAGCACCCCAGTCCATTAATTCAAGATGGGTTCAGGAGCTACGTTTCTACACAGGGGGTTTTGCTTCTAGGCCTGGAAAGAACAACGGGATTCCTTTGCAGAGGCTCTCTCTGAGACAAAGGCACAGTGTCCCTATAAAAAATTTGGCAAATCGCTAAAGCCAAATCAGCAGCAAATAACTCAATGTCAGTTTTCCTCGTTTTATAGCAGTGGGCTGTCAAATCCCTATGTTTATACATCTGTCTTCCTCCACAGCTGCTGGCTGACTCCTCGGCAAGTTACCCATTATGGGATGTGATGTAGCACTCACTAGGGCTTCACCATGAGGAACATGCTATCTGCCAGCTCATCCCCGAAATCCGGCCTCAGCCTGCCTAGAGTCTCGCTTGCTCACCTGCTCTCCCTAGTTGTGCCATTGCCTTTTGATTGAACTGCACCAGAAACTCCCGAAAAGCTGAATAAAGGAAGCAGAGAAGTCCAAGAGGTGGGGGAGGTATTGGAAGGAGATCCGAAAGACATGAAAGCTGTAGTTCTCAAAGTGTGTGGCATGCCACACTAGTGTGGGCAGAGAGGGTGGCAAGTGGGACAGGAAGATTCAAGGACCATCAAAGGAACATTTAAACATCTCATTAGGGTAGAAGGTCAAGAATTATGGAAGTTGTAGTCCTGTAACATCAGGAGAACCACAAGTTAGTCACCTTTGATCTAGAGCAGGCATAGGCAAATTCCACCCTCCAGGTGTTTTGGGACTACAACTCCCATCATCCCTGGCTAACAGGACCAGTGGCCAGGGATGATGGGAATTGTAGTCCAAAACACCTGGAGGGTCAAGTTTGCCTATGCCTGATTTACAGTCTCTGGATCAGCAAACTCTGCCTAAATGAAGGGGCTGAGGTAGAATACTTCCAGAGACAACGTCTGCACATAGCTTGAGGAAAACTGATATAGCAAGCTCCTTACAACGAGGGAAATGCCAGGGCAAAGAATTAATAATTCCCAAAGGTATCAATAGAAAACGATGCCAGTAACATGTCCAACATGGTGTGTTACTGGCATCACCATTCTGTAGTTGGCTTCAACCCTGTACCCTAGTTCTGTGGTGGGCCTCAGTAATATTCAGCCTTTCTAATGAGGCCTGGAGGGTAGAATATTTGAGAAACCTTGGTCTAAGAGACGTGGAGGAAGTCAGGTGACACCAGAGAGGAAAGGTAGCTTTAGTAGGAATTATGGTTTTGTGCCACCCCAGCAGCATGTCTCCCAAAGCCTTCCCACCGAACGAGAAGATGCATCTGAGTTAGTAAGCTGACCTTGTCTCATCCACATCAAATGCACACACCTGATACTGGGGGAAAGAAGAAGCAGGAGTTGGCAAAGGAAGCTGCAGTGCACCAAACTGTTTTGTTCTTTCCAAACGGATATTCAAAGACGGAATGAGGCCATGAAGTGAGACTATCCCCAAACTCTGAGAAATTAAAAGGGTAATTTGCCTAGTCCTAGGCAATGGGTGTCTTCACTGACTCCGACTCCAGACAAGACTTTGCAGCTTCAATTCCCAGCTCCTGCAATGGAAAAACTAAGGGGGAAGGGGATGCTTAATTCTTCCCTTTTGCAAACACTTCCCCCCCTGAATTTCCCACAGGGTTACAGAACAGTGTTGATGAGTAAGCACAGGTTTCCAAGTGGCAGCGGAGACAGGGCTGCTCTATAACATGCACTTGGGCCCTCAAATACCGAAGAACAACATTCCACTTCTGCCAAGTACCTCAGAGAAGTTTGGACACGGTAGCTCTGCGAGAAGAGTGAACTAAATTAAATTAGAAAGTTGCGCTTATTTCTCTGGGGAGACAGGGAAAATGGGTAGAGATCTGACCCAACACAACTTTTTACTGTCGACTTTTGCACCCTTCAATAACCCTAACATTCAGCAAAACCAAAACACATTTGCCCATAAAACTAAAATCAGGCAGTTGCCACGCTGGCATGTTTAAATGCAAAGCTAGCACAGATGGAATTAATAGACACAACATTTTTATAAAAAAAACCACACACACACCCTGAAGTTAAGCTGTTGTTTCCACCAACCTCGCACAAATGTGTTTCTTTTTTTCTTTCTCTCTCTCTTTCTTCATTCATTATTGTTTTAAATGTAAAGAACAGAAAGCATTTGTTTTCCTCCCCCATCCCAACCGTCTTATGATTGGCAGCATTCGAAGGGAACGGAACAAAGGACGCCCCACACACCACAAGAAACAAAGCCCTTCTTACACAACAATTCAGCATGACTGCTTCCTATAAGCAATCTCAGAAGTACCGCCCTCTCTTTTTGAAAACGACAGAGGAGTGTAGAATTACATCCGGGCATACAATTAATAAGGAGCTCCTGTACTTTTGAAGAGATTATTGTCCACACAGAACCAAACAGCAAGAGACCCTTCTGTCTATATAGGTTCAACCTGCCCCAATGGCCAAGCATGGCTCTTTCAGGGTTTTTGAGCACGCCAAAGTGTGCAAGGGCATCAGCACCTGTTGAATCGGCACCTTCCTCTTCTTATTCATGTGCAAAGGCCTCCGTGTGACCCCACATAGAACTGAAAACTACCAGTAAAGCTGAAAATGAAATCTCATTACCCTGGGTTTATGGTAACTCCAACAGGGATGCATAAAAAAAAGAGAAATGATCAGATTTCATGATAGGTCACAGCAATGAACTCATCTGATGATGAAAGCCACTTGTGAACAGGAGTCTTTTAGGCCCAAAATCTCACCTTCTTAACTTTGGGAGCACTGAAAAGAGATACAAGGGGAACCTTAGGGAAGGAAATCTCTATTACACGATCCTTAATTCAAGAAGATATGCCTCAAGATACACAGGTTCTTGCCCACTCTTGGCCACAAGGACATCTTGTACTTGAGGAAATTGAACAGTCTGGTTTCTTTCCGGACTGAAATCCAGAATCAGATCAGTCTATAGCTGCTATAGGTAGATATTGCCGCTCAGGAATGATAACTCCAATTAACAGGCCTGCCCAACTTTACATCACCAAACAAGAGCATTTCATCCCACTGTTTGGCATTCCCAGCGCATTCCTGGGAAAAGACGTATTTTCAAATTGTTGGATATAATGGCCACGTTCACACATCACACTTCAACCAAACTATTGATTTAGCAGGAACATGTTGGCTGGTGAGGAGGAAATCACAGCCACTTTGCTCCTTCCTGGGCTGTTTAGTGTGGCCTGGCAGCTCAGCCAAGGTTTGGTTTTGTACAAGGCAGGAAAACCAGATGTTGCTGGACTCCCAACTCCCATCAGCCCCAGCCAGCCACTTCAGGGATGGGAGCTGTGGTGCAGCAACATCTGGAGGGCCAAAGGCTCCTCGGACCTGGCTAAGCAAGTCATCTAAACCCAGGAACGTGTAGGGCAACCAAAGTCCCTCCTCAAATGTGGATGATGGGGAACATAAGCAATGGCAAGGGCCAAATACAGCCCCGCTCTGCCACCCCACATGACTCTACATAGTTCCATCCTTATTTCAGACATCGGGATACACTGGTATATTGTGATTATCACAATGCTGAAAACCAGGTATCACCCATCCCTCCCACACACTTCTGTATCCCTCGCCCAGGCAAACAAGAGACATTATCATGGTTCAAAGAGACATTCCAGGTAGGCAAAAGCACTTGAGGGTGGCATGAAGCTGTGCCAGGTGAAAAGTGTGGCCCGGGCAGAAGGTAAATGGCTTGAGGAAGGAGCTGGGCCTGGGGAAGAGGTTCACGGGCTGGACAGAGAGACTTCGGACCCTGGGGCTGAGGTTGCACACCCTTGTTTTACCCCTAATAACTTCCCCCAATTTCTGAAGTCGCCAACACTCATTACTCTTATGTGAGGACATATAGGGTTGCAGGCTATGCAAAGATGCACACCCACAACAAAAAAAGGAATTAAACATCACAGATAGAAGACTGATGAAAATGCCTCTATTCTGATGGTAGTTATTGCCGCTTTCCCACTAACAATGTTCTATTTACCATGACCAAACAGCAGCAGTTTAGCTTCTTCATTATTCTTAAAGGAGGACTGGAACCCTTATTTTTTGTAGAGAAGGTAGAAATGCTAGAGCAGTCTTGTCTTCCACCTTATTCTTTTCATTTCGCACTCTGAGTTGAACAGCAAGGTTTGGAAGCCGACCTTTTCTTGAAAATCCTGCACCAGCACAAAAGCAGACAAAATAGTCGTACTGGGAGCCCAGTTACAACTCGGAGGAGATTGACAGCTGGTCCTGTTCAGGACAGTTAACACAGCAGGGGCTTCTTATGTCAGGCAACAGAAGCCGCCTCTCTAGACAACACGCAGCAAAAGAATTCTCAATTATGCTAGAGTACTTTCAGCTTGTGGCTTCTGTAGTTTCAAGAGACGCTGCTGCTGATTTTGCCTGTAATACTAGACAACAATTTCCTCTGATTCACAAACATAAAGGGGCAGAGAGGTTCTAGCAAGATGTGCTAGAAGGTTAGTTGTAGTTAAAAGATACTGAAGTTAGTGATCACTCCAACTCTGTTTAAATCAAAACAGGGGAAATTTGCTATTGGCTTCAGTTACTCTAGGAGCTACTCAGTTACTCAGTTACTCTAGGAGCTACCCTCAGTTACTCTAAGGGACGCGGGTGGCGCTGTGGGTAAAACCTCAGCGCCTAGGACTTGCCGATCGCATGGTCAGCGGTTCGAATCCCTGCAGCGGGGTGTGCTCCCACCGTTCGGTCCCAGCGCCTGCCAATCTAGCAGTTCGAAAGCACCCCTGGGTGCAAGTAGATAAATAGGGACCACTTACCAGCGGGAAGGTAAACGGCGTTCCGTGTGCTGCGCTGGCTCGCCAGATGCAGCTTGTCACGCTGGCCACGTGACCTGGAAGTGTCTGCGGACAGCGCTGGCTCCCGGCCTATAGAGTGAGATGAGCGCACAACCCTAGAGTCTGGCAAGACTGGCCCGTACAGGCAAGGGTACCTTTACCTTTACTTTACTCTAGGAGCCCATCATTCATTAAAGTCATCAAAACTAAAATAATATATCTAACGATTATTCCATGGTGTGGATACACATCTTGTTTTCTACTTGGGAAGAACAGAACTAGGGTATTAACTTGGTAGAACAAACTTGCTACAGGAAACACCAATATTTTTCATAGCACCCAATTTGACCTGCAACAGAACCTTCTCTATTCAAGAGGTCAACCATTAGAACAGAAATACTCTGATCTAAAATTGATAGTTACACTCCACTTCTAGTTTATGGAAATGTATAAGGTGGCGAAACTGTTCCTGGGCTGGGCCACTTCAGACGACAGGTGGACACTGTGTAATTGAATGCTATCCTATTAAAATAAAGCAAAACCCTACACAGAGAAAATAAAATCCAAGGAAGAAAAAATCTAGCTGAAATTCTGGTAGAATGCAGGAAGTTTTTCCAATGTGCCCAGGAGCAAATTTTTAGCACCTCACCTGCTGCTTGTGTGAAAACAAGGCCAGAGAAAGAAGGGAAGTCAACCATCTAGCGCTTTCCAAATGGGTAGAAACCAAGAGTACAGGGACCACACTATTTAAAAGCACCAATACGCAGACATTTGAGAGTATAGTTGTATGTATGGTTGTATTGTTTAAAAACTAAACTGGTTTGGTCTGATCTCTGGATTCAGTTGCTGTCCACGTATTTAAATAATATACAGTAAATATGTTACTGATACCTGTTCTACTACATACAACTACAATAATAAAAATACAATTAATAACAATAATTCAAAAAGCCTTATGCAATTAAGGCTAAAACTAGGGGAGATTTAATGGAGGAATTACTCAAACAATCATTAAAAGCTTGTTGAAGCTTTCCAAGATACATGCATTCCCATGTTTCTTGAAAGGAGAGGTTAATAGGCCTGACAGTTAAGATTGAAGAGTTTTTCAGAGCTGCGTTGCCACAACTAAAAAGACCCTGTCTCTCATGCACACTCTCCAAGCCTCAAAGACTGCTCAAGAGATCCTTAATGCAACCTGGTTCCAGATTAACACCAGAACTTCAAACTTGGCATTGGAAAAAACCAGGTGACCAAAGAAGCTGATTTAAGCCCCAAGTGATATGCCCTGATAGACAAGCGCCAGATAAAAGCCTCATCATTGCATTTTGGATCAACTAAAATTTCTGGGCTTTTTTGAAAAGCAGTGCCATGAAGACAACATTGCAAGAATTTAGTCTGGAGGTAACTACAGCAATGGATATCTGAAAATATGTTCCCAAAGTTATTATACTTTGAGATGAGCATAAGAGAGCTGGGATGTAAAAGAGCTAAATTGCAAGTTTTTGTTGAATTTTATTCACTGCAGTCCAATATGTTGGCAATTAATTTAATGTTTTAATGAGCTAGAATGGCTTAAGCAGGTGTTTAATAGAGATGCTTAGTCAGTTATTATTAAGTTCCTGATATTTTATAGACCGTGATGCTGGGAAAACGGCAGACTGCATACAGAAATTTCCATTATCTCAATTTATCAGCAATCTCTGTAATTATTTTTCAAGTAAAGCAATATGAAATGAAGTGCCAAAAAGCTTATTAATCCAATTTCTTTCTCATGGGCATAAAAGGGTGTTTATAGCCTCTCCTCCTGCACAGCCCATTATTTAAAATGGATGGTGCACAGTTTAAAAGACAGAAATTCACCTTTGCCCTTTGTACGCACAATTCATTAAAGACTTTCATAACGCTTAGCATTTGTATATTGCTTTAGTGTTCAAACTGTTTCAGATTCATTCTCTCAGTAACCCTTTCAACAATCCAATAAGACAGGTCACTCTTATCCACATTTTACAGACGGATGGCTAAGCATCAGCAACTTTCCCAAAGCTGCCTGCAGCCTTCATTAGGGCTGGTTTCCAACATCGTGATATGTCACCAGATAAACATTGTGATATATTGATATATGATGATGTCTGAATTAAGGATGGAGCTATGTAGAGGCATTGGTCGGCTTCACGGTTTTCCCCACATTGTAATTTTTGCATAGCACACACATGATTCACAATATATTGCCAGGTCAAAAATTATGAAACCAGTATCATGATACGGACTTCAAATCAGTTTTGGAAGATATATCGATGTGTCGCCCAGTCCTGGCCTTCGCAGCCAAGGTGATACTTGAACCAGGGATTTTCTTACCTGCTACAATACACTGGATCTCTGTTGTTTCGTTGGCTCAGAGAGTTATAGGGATATGACAAGTCATGTACAGTGGTACCTTGGTTCTCGAACATAATCCATTCCGGAAGTCCGCTCGACTTCCAAGATGTTCAAAAACCAAGGCGCGGCTTCTGACTGGCGCAGACACCCCAAAAACAATAGCCATCAGACGTTCAGCTTCTGAAAAACGTTCAAAAACCAGAACACTTACTTCCGGGTTTTCAGTGTTCGGGAGCCAATTTGTTCGTCAACTAAGCTGTTCGAGAACCAAGGTTTCACTGTAGTTCCAATCTCATAGCCCTTCAAAACCTGCATGTATTTCTTGTAAGCAGCTCCAGCAATTCTGCGCACTCCACTGCCATGTGCCCTGCACCACTACACGCATCTAGCAGCTCTAAAAATGGACTATGCGCTGCATTCTGTTTTGTTACTGCGCTTTCACATAAAACCATCTGTGCGCTAACGTTCACTATAAGGCCACTCTCATGCACAAGCAACACTGGCTTGCTTTGGGGAAGTTGGGAGGTGGGGGAGCAAAACAATGATAAAACTGGGGTTACCGTACTTTTCCGTCTACAAGATGCTTCCTTGTATAAGACACCCCCTCCCTCATTTTGGGGGACTAAATTTTAAGAAAATGAGGGGAGATGGCCCAAAGTTGTTAAGTCTCTCCCCCCACGCACTGCAGGCAAGAAACACACCCTGGATCGTTTCCCATGCGCAGCAACATCGGGTGAATTTGCACTTCCTCCAGCCGTCCGGTTTGCAGGAGCACAACCTCCCCCGATGCCGCCACACAGGGGAAACGATCCAGGAAGTTCTTCCCGCGCGTAGTGGCATCTGGTGACCCTAGTTTTTTGGCGTGATTTTTGAGTCAAAAAATCTCGTCCAATACACAGAAAAATACGGTAATTTACATTAAGAAGAGTCCAGTTGGATCAGAGTTTGGATTTGATATCCCGCCTTTCACTCCCTTTAAGGAGTCTCAAAGCGGCTAACATTCTTCTTTCCCTTCCTCCCCCACAACAAACACTCTGTGAGGTGAGTGAGGCTGAGAGACTTCAGAGAAGTGTGACTGGCCCATGGTCACCCAGCAGCTGCAGGTGGAGGAGCGGGGAAGCAAACCCGGTTCCCCAGATTATGAGACTACCGCTCTTAACCACTACACCACACTGGCTCTCTACTGGATCAGTCCAATCTAGTTATAGAATCATAGACCTTGAGCCAGTCGCAGCCTCTTAACCTACCTCACAGGGCTGTTGTGCGGATTAACGGGGGGAGGGTAACCATGTACTCACCGGGGGTGGGAAAGGTGGAATATAAATGCAATAAATATGCCTTCTGCTTACCTGCTTAAGGAGTCTAATCAAATGCCCCAGGACCCTGTTGTGCAGTCCGCGTGCTAAGCTTGCAGCGTAGTTCTACTCTGACAACACAGACCTTCAGGTACCTAAACAGAGTCCCCGTTGTGAAGAGCCATTGTGATGCCTGAAAGGCAGCTTGGCTCTGGAATCCTCGACAAAGTCCGCATGACTCAGCTCAAAGCGGAGGAAACGTTACGGAGCACGTTAGTAAGAATGATCTAGAGAAACCGCTTCAGTGTTTCCCAGGCAGATGCAGAATCTAACCAATTTCACCCACCCCACCTTCCGCTAGCTGCTACCACAAGCCTACACAAGGAGGAACCCACTAACTGAAAACAGCTTTCCAGGGGTTCAGTAAGCCTCTGGTTTCTCCTGCCTGTGGCTACAAAAGCCAGATTGGTCAATCACCTGAAAAGTCACAACACCTGGTTCTCCAGCCGGCTGCCTGCAGGTCTCGTTTCCTTTTGGCTTCTTCCAGCAAGAGCGAACTACCGTTCCGCTTAATCTGCTTCATAGCCTGAAACACCTTGAAGCAAAATGATGGGTTTTCATGTTGGAAACATCGGAAGCTGACTTCTGAAACTCAAAATTGCGACAGCAAAATTCACGTCGGGACTTTAGTGGCCATTAATACCTGCTGCTTCCCTGGTACATTGAAGTCCGCTGGTGTGCAACTTTCGGAGCTAGAGAAGGCAGCATTTCTCCTGTAACTATCACTCATTAAACAATACTTTGGGCCAATACTTAGAGCCGCTCATGTTTCATTCACGGCATAATCCTGTATGCCTTCAGATAGTGATACAACAAAAGCCACTGTCAGCAGCAAAGAGATAATGAGTGTTTTTGTCAAGACTACTGAAAAGCATCTTGTATTATGCAAACATTTCAGTAATAAGAAAAGAAGCCTGCATATCCCTACATAATACTGTTACTTCAGTAGCAAATGGTTCAAAATCCGCTTGCCAAAGAGTATTAATTTCTCTTGAACGTCATATTAAGCAAACTAATGCAGCTAGTTTTCAATGGCAGCCTGTGCAAATACTTAAAGAGGCAAGATAATGCCTTATCAGCAATTTGGCTAACAAAACCTCCTAGCAGTGGTGAACAATTCAGGAACAGGCCTCCCCACCAGAGCCAAATTCCTTCCCTCAATGCAGAGTTAAGTGGTTCATCAACACGTACAATATTATTGATATTTATTTGTAAAGATTAAGATGAGAGATCCCCGCCCCTAGGGGATTACAATCCAGAAATCAAAATAAGGGATAAAAAGGGAGAATAAGGTTAAAACACTTAGCTGCTTAACCAGCATCAGAGACAACAGCTTGCAATAAGAAATAGAACTAATTGTGACCCAGCTACACAGTTTTATCTCTTCACTGAACTACAATTCTCACATTTTTCTTCACTTTCCACTGCCAGTTAATTGTCCCTTACCCCTTCCTCGTTTCTCTAGTCAAGTTCTCTTCTCTGCCTCCTCAACTGCCCATTTAGCTGCAAGGTGCATAGGAAATATTCATGAATATCTGTGAAAAGTATTACACTGGAATTCAAAACCCATGTCAAGTTATGCCCTTAGATTATAAACCGCATTCCATTTTTATATTCAGTACAAGTTACCACAAGTGTTATTGGGGGGTGGGGGACACACACCCTGAAATGGTAGCAAGAGGAATATAAATTTTTAGATGCCTAAGAAAAAGGTTATCTTGACTTAAAGCAAGACGAAGGGCAAATTTTCTGCTGAATTGGACAGACACTACAATAAGCAATGAGTTAAGTTACAGGGGAGTCAAAGGAAGAAATTTCTGCTTCTGGAAACATCAAGAAATGGACAGAATTAAAGTTAAGAAAACACAAGAGTCAGGAGCAGCTTGTCCCGGATTTGAGGACCGACCTAGTTCTATTTATCATGTTCTTATTCTGCCTTTCCTCCAAAGTCCTCAGGGCAGCCTATTCATTTCCCCCCCATTTTTATCTTCACAGGCACCCTGTGGGGCAGGTCAGATGGAGAGACTGTGACTGTTTGAAATACCTTTTTTCCGTTATTCCAGCTGCGGTAGTTCAGGGGTGGGGAATCTTGCACCCAGGGGCCAAACGTTGACCCATCCCTGTCATGCAAGCCCCTCCCTTAAAATTCCCTGTGTGAAGATATGGCTCTCAGGACCAAAAATCCTGCCTCCCACCCCCTGCTCTGACGGAACATTTACAGTGGTACCCCGCAAGACGAACGCCTCGCAAGACGGAAAACCCACTAGACGAAAGGGTTTTCCGTTTTGGAGGCGCTTCGCAAAACGAATTTCCCTATGGGCTTGCTTCGCAAGACGACAGCCCATAGGGAAATCTCCGGAACAGCGGGGAAGCGCAGCGCGTCTTCCCCACTGTCCTCGGACCTCCTCCCCCCGCCCGGCATCGGAACGAAGCTCCGATGCCGGGCGGGGGGGGGAACGCCTCCTCCCCCCCCGCCCGGCATCGGAACGAAGCTCCGATGCCGGGCGGGGGGGGGGACGCCTCCTCCCCCCGCCCGGCATCGGAACGAAGCTCCGATGCCGGGCGGGGGGGTGGAACGCCTCCTCCCCCCGCCCGGCATCGGAACGAAGCTCCGATGCCGGGCGGGGGGGGAACGCCTCCTCCCCCCGCCCGGTATCGGAACGAAGCTCCGATGCCGGGCGGGGGGGGACGCCTCCTCCCCCCGCCCGGCATCGGAACGAAGCTCCGATGCCGGGCGGGGGGGGGAACGCCTCCTCCCCCCGCCCGGCATCGGAACGAAGCTCCGATGCCGGGCGGCGGGGGGGGACGCCTCCTCCCGCCGCCCAGCTTCGGATGGCTTTCCTGAAGACTTGGGGTGGGAGGAGGGTTTTCCTTCCCACCGCCAACATTCAGAATGCTGTTCTGAATGTTGGCGGTGCGGAGGAAAAACCCTCCTCCCACGCAAGCCCCGGGAACAGAGGGAAAGCGCTGCACGCCTTCCCCTCTGTTCCCGTACCTGTCCTGAAGGCTTGCGGTGGGGAGAAAAGCCCTTCTCCGCACCGCCAGCCTGGCAAGCGGTTTCCCTAGGAACGCATTAATTGATTTTCAATGCATTCCTATGGGAAACCGTGCTTCGCAAGACGAAAAACTCGCAAGAAGAAAAAACTTGCGGAACCAATTAATTTCGTCTTGCGAGGCACCACTGTATTGCATTCAGACCCAATTCTGGGGGGACTTTTTGCAAGCACAAAGCAGAGCCTCTCTTACGCCTCACTCCTATGCACACGTACCTGGATGTAAGACACAGCGGGCCTTGCATCTGAGTAAACACACGTAGGGATGCACTGCTCACAACTGGCACCACGACTTTCCCACATTATGTACCTGCGGACCAAAAAATCTCGCTGGTGCATAAGGTGACTCTCAGACTCACTAACAAATGGTCCTGGCTGCGATGGGGAAGGCTTGAAAACCAGACAAGATCCAGAGTTCCAAAGAGTTCCTGCTAACTGAAAGCAAATGCGAAGGCTACGTACACATGACAGTGATGGCCAATAATAATAATAATAATAATAATAATAATAATAATAATTTATTTATACCCCACCCATCTGGCTGGGTTTCCCCAGCCACTCTGGGTAGCTTCCAACAAAACAGTAAAGTACAATAACCTATTAAACATTAAAAGCTTCCCTAAACAGGGCTGCCTTCAGATGTCTTCTAAAAGTTTGGTAGTTGTTTTTCTCTTTGACATCTGGTGGGAGGGCGTTCCACAGGGCGGGTGCCACTACCGAGAAGGCCCTCTGCCTGGTTCCCTGTAAGTTGGCTTCTCGCAGGGAGGGAACCTCCAGAAGGCCCTCAGCGCTGGATCTCAGTGTCCAGGCAGAACGATGGGGGTGGAGACGTTCCTTCAGGTATACTGGGCCGATGCTGTTTAGGGCTTTAAAGGTCAGCACCAAAACTTTGAATTGTGCTCGGAAACGTACTGGGAGCCAATGTAGGTCTTTCAGGACCGGTGTTATGTGGTCTCAGCAATCGCTCCCAGTCACCAGTCTAGCTGTTGCATTCTCAACACCCCAAACAAACTACAGTTCCCAGGAGGCTTCGATGGGAGCTGTGGTTCTTTAAAGTAGCACGATATTGTTTTAACTGTATGGTGCACATGGGACGTTATACCATACCCTTGGGGGTGAGGGAACTTCATAAATGTCAGGGAACTGCCATCAGTGCCGGAGGCAGGGTTTGGAAAGGTGTTAGTTTAACCTCTGGTTTGCTGGTAAAACTGAATAACTGTGTTGGGAAATGATGCAGAACTGAGTTACCACGTCGCGAAATGATGCATGTCTAAAAAGTGTGTCACCAACGTGAAAAGTTTGGAAAGCTCTTCTGTAAATGGATAGGATTGAAAATGTTTCCAAAGCCCTCAGACAGAACATCATTCCCTCAAGAGGGCAATTTGCAATTACAGTGGTACCTCGGGTTACATACGCTTCAGGTTACAGACTCCGCTAACCCAGAAATAGCACCTCAGGTTAAGAACTTTGCTTCAGGATGAGAACAGAAATCGTGCAGCAGTGGTGCGGCAGCAGCGGGAGGCCCCATTAGCTAAAGTGGTGCTTCAGGTTAAGAACAGTTTCAGGTTAAGAACGGACCTCCGGAATGAATTAAGTACTTAACCCGAGGTACCACTGTATTTCAAAAACAGCTTTGTCTCCACGCCTCTTTTCTTGCTCACTAGCTCTCTCAAATGAAGGCTTCCGTTGTGGATCCAACACAAAATTACCTGGGAGTAAATCCCTTCAGACCCAACAGGGCTTACTTCTGAGTAGACATGCACCAATCAGCGTCATCAGCCAAATAACCTGCATGCACCAAATGAAGCAGAAGAGTGCAGGAGATGTTCAGTTTTCACAATACCTACATTTTGACTTCACCCCCAAAGTTGCACTCCTCCCTTGTCTCCCGAGACAGACGGATGCCAGCAAAATATTGCAGACCGATATCATAATTAACCTTGCAGGGGTGGGAAGATGAGAGGTTCCTAATTATCATTTGTGCTATTTGCTATTTAAAGATTTGAAACAAATGTGAGCTTGAATTTGATGGTGTAAGCATTTGCGTGTCAAGGTCCCCAGGGCCACCCCAATAACTCACACATCACACAGAATTTTTTGTTTAAGATTTTTGGCATAATTTTGGCCACAACTTTATTGAAATACAAATTTGTGAGTGGTTGCTTAGGCATTGGTTGCGACTATCTGCCCCCACCATGGGGGACAGACTGACATTCCGCATGATGCGAAAGTCAGAATAGGGGAATGCACTTGGGGGTAGAGACGGAGCAGGGAACCTGCCCTCACCCCAAATGCAACCCCCTTGACAGAGTGGACAAGCAATAGTTAGCCCCCAATTCCTTTAACGGAATCCCTTGCAGCAGCAGCATTAGAGGGGCAGGCACTCAACCTACCAAGGGCAGGCACTCAACCACTGCCCCTCAACCAACCAAACCATAAACCAATGCCTAACCGCAACCTTACAAGTTGTGACAATTTGCTACGCAGTAGGCAAAAACCAAATGGCCCCAGCCAATCAGCCAGATGGACAAAATTCCTACCGGGCCCCTGCCCCAAAAGCAGACGACCCCATGACAGGCATAGCAAGGTCAAAGCGAACAACCCTAATTCTAGGGAGGGGGGGGGACGGACAATCCGATGCACGGGCGAAAAGAGGAAGCCCTAGCCTCGTGCAAGGAGTTTTAGCATTTCTGGCTGTCAATCAACAAATGGCAACATTAACTTCTTCCCAACAACAAGGGAAGCCCCAATCGCATCAGTGGCCAACGATCAATTAGCCCGCCCCCAACTTTGGAGTGTCCTGGCGGCCCCCACCGCAACACGTGCTCTCCATGAAGGAGAACACGCTTTTGCAAATTTGGCTTTTCGTACCCAGCGACAAGGAAATGCAGTGTTAGAAACCTGAAATGGCATTTCTGCCTATTGTTTCTTCCCTGTTTGTATCCTGAAAACCCATCTTATATCAAGGGTCAGAGCAAATGCCAGAACCTCACACATCGTGTAGCAACTTGCTCCATGCTTTTGCTAATGTGTCGCTGCTCTTCCTACTATCAGCCCTTGCAAACTCGTTTCTGACGTTCCCTTCCATGCCCTGTAGCCCCTTCATCCTGCAACCGGCCAGCCCTGCTGCACTCCAGACTCCCACCCCCCAATTCTAACTTTATCTGCCTTGACTTCCCTCTTCTGCTCCATCCATCAGCTCAAGTGGTTAAAGTTGGCCACAATTCGAAGCGAATGAAAGCTGAACTCTATGTAACAGGAAGCATTGGGCAACTGTTTACTGTAGGTGTATAGGTTTGCTGGCAAGGTTCACAGGCAGATCTGTGGCTGATCACCAAAGAGTTCTTACTCCCAATGATGTAGCAACAACAGCAACTGCCCCCCCCCCAACCCAACAACTAGGCTGCTTACACAAAGAAAAGTTGAGAGGACCCATAAATGCATTTTACTGCATCGATGCAAAGAATTGTAGAGTTGGAAGGGACCCAGAGGGTCATCTAGTCCAACCCCTTCCAATGCAGGAATCCTGCCCACAGCTGTCCCCGGATGAGCTTGAACCACCAATCTTCTGGTTAACTGCCAGATGCACTGTCCCACTGCGCCACAGAGGACTGCTACCGGGAACAAATTCCTGGGCAGAGATCACTCAGAGGCGCCACACTCCTTAAACTGTAAGTTAAACCCACACCAAGCCACTATTTTGCACTTGGAGCAAGTGCTAAATCCCACAAGCTTGAAGTACGCCCACCTATTCTTCTACATGGTTTTTTGCAAATCGTACATGGTTATGGCTGAGGAATACTCAGAATCAGAACAAGCCAAGATGAAGGGAGGGACAAGAGGAATAATGACAGATTTATGAGTAAACAGAGGGCAGAACTGGGGGTGGGTGGGGGGAGGAATGCCATTTCCTATTAGTTTAAGTTCTAGGCAACCCAACAAAGTTAAGCGCACCAAGACTGAGGGACTTCATGCTTAATTCTGACTGCTGCCCACATTACGTAACCGTAAGGGATTGCTTCAATTAGGCCTTTTGCATTTTAATCTTTGTTAATGCTTTTGGCACATTTGTTACAAGTGGCCTTTGCACATTAGATCAAAAATCAAAACTGGAAAACAATGCTTCCATATGCAAGCACCAATCAGGGATAGGAGAGATCCAAGATCTATTAGACTTCACTCTGCTGTCTAAAGGAGAGTCCAGCTGGGTACAAGATGGAGTCAAGACATTGCAAGCCTTCAATGATTTACAGGAGAGTGTGCTTAAAAATGCAATTAGTGGATTTACCGTATTTTTCGCCCTATAGGACGCACTTTTCCCCCTCCAAAAATGAAGGGTGCGTCCTATGGGGCGAATGCAGGCTTTCGCTGAAGCCTGGGGAGCGAGAGGGGTCGGTGCGCACCGACCCCTCTCGCTCTCCAGGCTTCAGGAAGCTATCCGCAAGCCTTGGGAGCCCGTGGGAGTTCCTGCTGGGCTCCCAAGGCTTGCGGAGAGCAGCCTGTTCTGGGGGCTGGGGAAGCTCAGGCTTCCCCCGCCCCAGCCCCGCGCCTGGGGGGGGGGAATATTTTTTTTTCTTTATTTCCCCCTCCCCCCCAAAAAAACTAGGTGTGCCCTATGGGCCAGTGCACCCTATAGGGCGAAAAATATGGTAATTACCTGCCTCATACATAGGGTAAAGGCAGTATGGGCTTTCTCTTGCAGCAAGAAAACTTAGGAATAAATGCCACTGTGTGGTAGTGAGATATGTAAAACCAAGTGAGTTATGTATTCATTTATTTAATAATGTTTACATACCGCTTAACTCCAAACAAAACAGAACAAAATACCCTCTGTGTGGTTTATGTACTAACAGGGGATGAGGATCGCGTTGCCTTATCCCAGGCCCAACTCACACACTGGCTATCTGGGTCTATGCTAAATCCCATCTTTAGAATAATGAGGCTAAACGGTTTTATATTTGGGGCTGCGAGCTCGTTAAAAAAAAAAGGAGGCCTTTTGGGATGAACTGTTTCAGCAGTTAAGCTTATATTAGGCTTCAGTTGCCATCTGAAATCATGGCTGTTGCTATGAAAAGGGACGCACAAGTCGTCCGTTCTTGGTAACAAGAGTGAAAGGACGCCATGAGAATGCGACGCATGTATGCGACAGTGCTCAGAGCGATGCGCCTTTCAGCTCATGCTGCCTCCATCCACTCAAGGGAGAAGCAGGTACATAAAATCAACATTTCTAACATGGACTGCTCTAAAGGCAGCAGCTTATTTCAAAATATATTAGACACCTGTGCATTAACTAAATAACTGTTATGCGTTTGAGGAGTGGGTGGGCTGGATGCCTGAGGCCGCCTTTCCAATTCCTGGATCCCGCATGGATTCAATTGCTGGAATAGGCAGGCCGGCCTGGTAATGGCCCACTAAGTAAGGGTCGCTTAGGGAACAAAGGAAGTGGCTCTGTGCCAGAGAGCAAATGGGTGGGCTTTTTTCCCTCAACTGTCTGGTAGACAGAAAGACAAAAAGGCAGAGTTGAGAGTGATGTGTGCTATACGCTGGATGCAAAATCTCTGAAACGCAGAGAGAGGAAGCCTGCCTTGATTTCGGCTGGAATCCGAGGCTGTGGCTATGGGAGAAGCAGGACCTCCTGGTAGGCTCAGGTGGTATAGATGTGTAAATAAACAATGTATCCTAAAGCCACCTGTGTCTCCTTTCCAAAACAAAAAAACAAACTCTGGGCAAGTGCCTGGAATCCCTGGGATCTCGCACAGCTCACTTATAGTCAAGAACTATATAACCTGTTTTCCCAGTAGTGATGTATGGAAGTGAGAGCTGGACCTGGTATATCATCAGGGAGGTATTTTGCAAAGCCACCTTGCATGAGATTCAGGATTATCCTATAGGTATGCAATAGTGTTAGATTATTAAACCCTAGACAGCATCTTAAAAAGCAGAGACATCACCTTGCCAACGAAGGTCCGTATAGTTAAAGCCATGGTTTTCCCAGTAGTGATGTATGGAAGTGGGAGCTGGACCATAAAGAAGGCTGATCGCCGAAGAATGGATGCTTTTGAATTATGGTGCTGGAAGAGACTCTTGAGAGTCCCATGGACTGCAAGAAGATCAAACCTCTCCATTCTTAAGGAAATCAGCCCTGAGTGCTCACTGGAAGGACAGATCCTGAAGCTGAGGCTCCAAGACTTTGGCCACCTCATGAGAAGAGAAGACTCCCTGGAAAAGACCGTGATGTTGGGAAAGATGGAGGGCACAAGGAGAAGGGGACAACAGAGGGCGAGATGGTTGGATAGTGTTCTCGAAGCTACCAGCATGAGTTTGACCAAACTGTGGGAGGCAGTGGAAGACAGGAGTGCCTGGCGTGCTCTGGTTCATGGGGTCACGAAGAGTTGGACACGAGTAAACAACAACAACTACTTTTCTAGAAAAAGAGGTGTTGGACCTCACCATGAACTTCTCCCTTGTTCTCCACCTGAAAGGTGCCAGAGCTGAGGTCCGGTGAGTTCTGGATGGGGGGAAAAGAAGCCCTGTGTATAACTGTCTATTTAACATTCCTTCACAATTTATCATTTTTTTATGTGTTTTCCTCCGATGCGAAGTTTATTTTCACTTCCCCAAAAAAGATTTCTGTTAAAATATTTATATCCTATCTTATCTTTTTTTTTAAAAAAAAAAAAATGCCTTAAAGGTGATTTCCAACATGCTTCATATAGGGTGCATGTTTCATTTACTTTCCATACATCTTTTTTCTGTCCTCCTTCCACTTCCGTGTTATTTTGACGGTATTTAGATGGCAAGGCTTTCGGACAGGGGCTTTGTCATATTTTGAGGGCTGTGCAGTTCACTCCACACAAAAATTGTATTTTTAAATTCCTGTCTTGTTTGCGAGTACACAAGGGGGACTCCTACGCATTGCAATCGAGAGACAAAATATAGTCGAGCAATGATGCAACAGCTAGAACACAGCATCCTACACATTCATGCCAAAATGAGCTACTTGCATTAAATTAGTTAAGTGCCCACTAGGCTTTTTTCTTTCTTTTTTCATATTTCCAGTAAAGAAGCTGGAATTAGTTATCAGTGCCTGGTACCCTTGCAGAGTTTGCCTCCCCGACTGCACAGCCCAGAGCTTTTTTCCTACAGAGGTCAGCTTCTGTGGGAGAACAGCTCACTGTGTGGCAGAGGGACAACAGGTGCAATTATTTATTATTATTATTATTACTACTACTACTACTACTACTACTACTACTACTGTGTGGCAGAGGGAGAGTGTAAGCAGGAAGGGGGGGAGGCAATTGATCTGTGTGAAGTACTGTCTCCCCACGCCTCTTTTAAAAAGAATCATAATAAAATCCTAGAACTGGAAGGGACCACGAGGGTCATCTAGTCCAACCCCCTGCAGTGAAGGAATATTTTGCCCAATGTGGGACTCGAACCCACAGCCCTGAGATTAAGAGTCTCATGCTCCACTGACTGAGCTACCCCAGCAGCAGTATTAATAATAATTTTAAAGTGTTTTACAAGCTTTAATTCTAAGCTCTGCAGCTGAACTGGGATTCAAAACTAGCTTCTATTTACTGAATACCATGGATCCCAGAGTGATATAAAAATTATAGAGCAAATCATTGTAAAGTAGGACTCACTGGCTGGGACTGTAGCCCAAGTTATCTGGAGGGTGTCCAGACTAGTGAAGGCTGCATTAATGAAAGGAATGCACTAAACCAAGGATAGGGAACATATAGCTCTCCAGGTGCCAGTGGAACTATACTCCCAGGCAGCGTTAGAAATTAGCCAGGCGCCAAGTGCATTTTGCAACTGGCGCAGGTCAAACTCCGACCAAGTGGAGATCTCTGGATGCCAGGAAAGCAAAATGTCACTTGGAGAAGGATCTGAAATATTGTCATTTGTTTTATTTCATGTTTTAACGCATTGCAAACTACTTTAAGATTAGTTCTTTAACATCTAAAGAGGAATAGAAATGAAATTAATAAATATATTATTATTATTATTATTATTATTATTAATAGAACTCCACCACAAAAGGGCACCTTTTTGTGGTGACCATAACCTGAGTTTAAGGTGCCATTTGGTGATGAAATACTATGGCTGAGTTTCTAATGCTGTCCATCATCCGTAGCCATTGGCTTGGCTGGCTGAGGACAACAGAAGATGGAAACCAGCCTCTCCACAGCCTTCCTCAACCTGTGGGTCCCCAGATGTTGTTGAACTACAACTCCCATCACCCCTAGCTAGCAAGGCCAGAGCTCAGGGATGATGGGAGTTGTAGTCCAACAACATCTGGGGACCCACAGGTTGAGAACCGCTGCTCCAGAACATGGGTAGGCAACCTAAGGCCCGGGGGCCGGATGCGGCCCAATCGCCTTCTAAATCCGGCCCGTGGGTGGTCTGGGAATCAGCGTGTTTTTACATGAGTAGAATGTGTGCTTTTATTTAAAATGCATCTCTGGGTTATTTGTGGGGCATAGGAATTCGTTCATATTTTTTTTCAAAATATAGTCCAGCCCACCACATGGTCTGAGGGACGGTGGACCAGCCCATGGATGAAAAAGGTTGCTGACCCCTGCTCCAGAATATCTGGAGTCACAGGTTCACCACCCCTGACTGAAACAAAAAAAAATCTCTTTTTACAGGTATGAATATCTACTCAGAAGTAACACATTGAGTTCACATTTGAAAGAATGTGGTAGGAGACATGAAGGCATCTCAAATAGAAGTTAAAGATCCAGTTCTGGATTGTGGTGAACTTTTAAAAGGAAGGTTTTTCACCAAGCTACATTAAATTTTTACACCACCCATTATTCATTGATCCCAGGGAGGTTTACAGCATAAAAATGAAAAAAGGAGTAGAAATTGTGTCTCAAACTAGCAAACAGGCACAAAATAAAATTTATTAATAGAAACCAGAACAAAATATTTGGAAACTGCTTCCGCAGTACATTTCTTTTCCTGTTTCACTTCCTATTCAAAAGCACGGTGGTTCAACTTTAAAGATGCCAGCATATCAATAAATCACACTTTTAACACTTTCAAAATGGACTTTACAAATATAGCGGCCCCCTGGTAGCAAGCTACCACAGAGAACTAAATAGAGGATAAAGTTACAGCCTTTGCAGTAAATTCGCTTGCCTTTTAAACCCAGGGTTGTGATATGAACAGAGCTGGTATCCTCAAGCGGTGCAATACATAGTATTATATTGCATTTGATTTCTACCAATATTCCAGGTCTTAAAAGTTTATTGCTCAGCTGACTTAAACTGGGCAGGAATGCAGGGGGCAGACGGGCAACTTCCAGAAGCAGAAAGTAATGGGGAAACTAAACAGAAATCTTTAGTACTTTAATAGTGCACACATAACGTTTCCCTTTTTGCCACAAATTCGTCTTCTTTTTTAAAAGCATATTCAGTACAGGGAATGTTCTTATAGCTACACAAATCTAAATCTATTGTAATGGAAGCGCTGCATTTTTGCTCTTAAAAGGTCAGGCACAACATTAATTAATCAGCTCTCATAAAAAAGTAACAAAAATAGGCTGAAAGATGCAAAATGTCTTTTCATCTAGGCATGGTTCCCAATTCATACTGAACTTTTTCTTCCTTTGCTGAACATTCTACAAGTGAACTGGTGAACGGCCTCCTAAGGTGGAAGTGAGATTTCCTGTAACCTGCTGTCATACAACCAGGATTTAGGAAAATACTATCTTATAATTGACATACTTTTTTCTACTTAAAAGGACACAAACTTATCAATTTTCTTCAACCGTGCCAGTTTACAACAAGGAGCAACTTGCTCCTCAACAACCAACGTCAAACAATAATAGGGTCACAGAAGGGAAGGAATGAAGTGCTTCCAGGACCAAATAAAAGAAACATGGAATTGCTTGTTTTGAGCGCAAAGGACAGAAACGTTCAAAGAAAGCAGCAACTTGCAACAATTTGGTAAGAGGCTTTGGGAGAAAGTTGGCCGCCATTAGCCAATCTGCTCCAAACACTCTCAACTGAAGGCAACAGACAATGATGGGAGCTGGTTTATGTAAATAACATCATCATTATTCCTGAACTGCACCACGCAATGCTGAAAGTAAGGGGTTGCATGTCTGAATGCTCACCCATTACATGGAGACAGGAAACCGTCCTAGGATGCAGAAAACTGTGTCAGAAAAGGGCTTTGCATAGCCCCTTCTAAGGCACGCTGTTTTTATTCAAGAAGTTTGTTGTGGAAAATCAACTCAGGGATTCACAGATTTTGAATGGTCACCATAGATAAGGCCTGGTTCTTCCTGCAGACTGGGGCCTTGTCTCCAATGTCACGGAAAGCTTCAGAGTGTCTTCAAAGCATGGTGCAACATGGCCCAGACCAAATTACCCTCATAGGAAATGGTCACATCCCTGCATAAGGCTATTTTTTTTTCCAACCAAGCCCAACAGGCGTTCTCTAGGGTCTCAGGAAGAGGAATGTCAAATTATCTGATTCTTTAACCGAAAAGACAGGAATTGGTTTTCTGCATGCAAAACAGGTGCTCTGCCCATGAGCTGTCTACCTCCTCTCCAGCTCCAAGCTGGGGCTCCTCACCCTTGTGTGCCCGTCTCCCATCCAGGCACAGACCAACTCCAGACCCGCTTAGCTGTGTTATGGCTGCTCCTTTATGTGACTTTAGGCTCCGCTGATTCCATGAACTGGTCCTAATAAACGGGTTATGGCCATAATAAACGGGTCAGGTAGGAACAGAGTTCTTTAAAAAGAAAAGAAAAAAGACAAGTGGAGAAGCATAAAAGTGTTTTACAGTTTTTAAGAAACTAAAATGGAAGGTAATGCCAAAAAGGCAATAACGGTTTAATGATTGTTACTTCAGTTTTATGCAAAGCTGTTGAAAACAAAATCTTTCACGGCATGCAACAATTACAAGACCAGATGATTCTTTTAAAAAGACTTTATAGCAAAATAGAGCCTTTAGCTCACTGCACAGAGTTCCTACGTGGCATTTGCAATTGAAAGATATCGGCTAACAGGGCCAGGAAAGACCTCTACAGTACTTGCGACACAAGATCTCAAAAAGGCCACTGGTCTCCAAGTGGTGGGTTGGATCTCAAACTTGAGTCTCTGGCCGTTGTTGGACTACAACTCCCATCATCCCTAGCTAGCAGGACAAGTGGTCAGGGATGATGGGAGTTGTAGTCGAACAACAGCCAGAGACCCAAGTTTGAGAACCACTGCAATTAATGGTTCACCACCTGACCTATCTCGACCTACGTTGAGTTACAGCAACAATACAATCACCATACAAAGATATGGTAACAAACAAAAAGGTCAGCTGCCAAATGCGCCCTTCAGCTAAAGCCTGGCCTGGGGTCCAAAAATGTTGAGATATTTCCAATGCAGACAATACTTGGGACAAGACTTGGGGCAACGGTCCTTTCCTGGTGTAAGGAAGGAGCCTTATTATATTCCACATGGTTCTCCCCAAGATGTTCAGTAACTTTCATTCATCTATAATGGCCTTTATAGACAGCAAGTATTTTGAGGACCGCAAACTATCCATCATGTTTGTTCCACATGCTGTTATTTACCTCTTTGGCATAAGCAAGTTCAGGAATACATTTACTCTGAAACGCAAACCAGCTTTGAGTATAGCTGGGCAGGCTGCTCCGAAGAGTCTTATCAAAGGAATAGCAACATGTACAGCCTATTAGCGAAGGGATATTTTAGAAGATCTTGGTGGAATGGTCTTAATTACCCAAAGCTGGGAGGCAGCAGGGCCTCCAGATGTTCCTTTATTTTAGCCGTCTTTCTCATTCAGTAACTTCAAAGGCCCACCAAACACAAAGGACATCCTGATTTTTAAAGCAGTGCCAGAACACCATGTCCCTCTGCGATGCAATCCTACACCCAGCTCCCCTGAAAGAAGTCCCACCCAGTTCAATGGGACCTACTCTCAGGTAAGTGTGCAGCGGCCTACAAGGGCCTTCGCTCTTCAAATGCAGACCTAACGTTGCTCATGGATTCCTTTGAGAATGCCAGGGCAAAGGGAGTGGGGCAGTGGATCACTTGATTGCCGGTATGGAAAGCATGAGATCACATCCTAAAAGCAAAAGAAAATAGCCAAAGCCCTCACGGCAAGAGCTCAAACTGCACAATCCAAGAGATTTCAGCAAACAAAAGGCGGAAGGAAGGGTGGAGCGGCACCACACAAGCACACAGAAGTTTGCCACAGAAAGAGCCCTGTGAGGAAGTGCTGTTACATGCACCGTTGTCTCAAGAAGAAACCAACCGTCTAGTTAGTTTCCTTCTCCCACTAGACACCCAGGGGAAAATGTGCACCCTGATAACCTGAGGAGGAGGCCAGAAATGCCTCCCTTACAATGAGAGAGGCACATTACATGCACCACCAGAAGGTATGGATGCATCACAGGCGAGAGAGTGCGCAAGCCCCTTGCTCCAGGGCAGTTTTATTGACTGGAACAGAAATCCCTGGGAATAAAGAGGCTGTAGATGACATCTATGGCAGTAAAATGAAACAGAGCTGTCTACAATATCTGCTTTCTGTAGGTCGTTCTGTGAATTTTACAGAATTGAAAAGAGTAACTCTGGTGCACATTTTTCCTGCTTAGCATGATATCGTGGAAGTGGAAGGGGCAGAAATCTGCCTGTGACAAACCTCACTCTACATTCTGCTTGATGCTGATAGCACGGGGCCCGGCTGCTCCTGGAAGGTTCAAAGATCTCTCTGCCCTAATTAGTTGCCATGAAATAATTTATGAGTAGCAACTTAAAGTCAGACATCGTTATCCTATGGAAGGAGAGCATCTTAATACATGTAAGCAAATTATTAGTATGGATTCGCCCTAGGTGATAAAGCGACGTGTGCACATATAGCATGTCAAAATAGAAAAATACTTATAGATAGCAAGTGACGAAAAACCAAATTATTCCTCTATACATTTACAGAGCCCACCCATGCAACTGCTGACTCAGTCCACTCAATATTTCAAAATGCACAAATCAGTCTAAAAGGTCCTTTTAAATTTCAGTTGAACTAGGCCATTCCCCAACAATATGGCCTAGTCAGAACTTGCTGATTACAAAAACAAACACATAAATGGAAGAAGAGAAATTCAAATGGTTTCAGTAGACAGCACTAGAAAATACAAGTGATGTTTTGGGACTCTTCCCCCTCCCCCTCGCCCCAGTAGTGGAAAAGAAATAAAGAAAAATAATTACAATTGCGGGTGAAGTTCTGATACACTCACAGGACAATATCCAGCCAAAGAGTAATTGAGTTCAGCATATCCTTTAATCTCTCCCACTAAAAAATGGGGGGTGAAGTGTTTAACTTTACCCAGACTATACCTTTAAATTGCATACTTCAGATGTTTTAAATACACACCAAAAAACCATAGAAGTACAAAAGCAACTTAAGTAAAAATACATAGCACAAAACCCTGTAACTGATAAAAAACTGTGGTTATCAAAACTCTCTTTGGAGGGAGTCACTTTTGGAATGAAAGTTTAGCTTTTAGTCAGGAATATCATAAGTAATTGCTGGTACTGTAAACTCAACTAGATGAATGCATCTGATTTTTGTTTTCAGTGCCGGCTCTTGCATGAAGTCCTGCTGGTACCTTCCACCTGCCTCTTGCTGCCCAGTCACTCAATTCCATACAGAGCCCAGCTGCAGCAGAATAAAACTATATTATTATTATTATTTGCAAATTTTTGTTGTGATTGAGTAAGTGACATTTCTCTTTATTTGCTGAAAGATGAGTGTCCAATGCAGTTCATGAACTTATAGAACTTTCCATCATAATCAAGATAGCGTGTGTGTGTGTATATATATATAATATGTATATATATACACACATAGTAAACTGGAGGTTTTTTTATATGGTGTGCAAAGTGCACTTTAGAGAGAACCAAAGTGCAGCGCCCCGGGCCAAGCAGCTAGCAGTGAAATTCAAATAATACTTGGGGGCCGGGGGAGAATGGATGGGCACACGGGGCCTGGCCCAAAGGCTTCACAGGAAAGGAGGGCCTCGAAAAAAACAGAAGTTGGCACCAAGCAAGTGTTTTGGAAGGCAATTGAAAGCAGACAAAGCAGCAAGGGGGGAAAGGCAGCCTCTTTTGAAGGAGCAGGAGATTTTCAGAAGATGGAGCGGGAAGCTTTTAACTAATGATACAGAGGAATCGACGCATGATGCTTGCTCCCACTGAGGGTTGCACTGTAAATTCCACTGAGTTCAATGGGGCTTGCTTCCAAGTAAAAAGCTCTCTCATATATGTGTGTTATACTGTTTATTTTAAACCTGGGTGTTTTAAACATTTTGCTGAAATTGTTTTGTGCGTTAATTTTAAACATGTATGGATTTTATAACTGATGTCATGCTTGCAAGCCACTTGGAAGCCATTCTGGCCTGTAAGCAGCAAAAAGCACCACCAACGTGTATACCCAGGGCTAGGCTTACCTGGGCAAGACTCAGTTGACAAGAAATAAGGCAAGGGGGGGGGGGGTCAAGTGCTCAGCTCCTTATCCACCGGCTTGCAAATCTCCCTTAGGCATCAAAATGCCTTCGGCTACCTTTCTCTTACATAAAGTGTCTGCTTTATAAAATATCCCTCCTTTGTGGGGGCAGGTAAGGTGCCAGCATCAGGTTTAAGGCAGTGCAGGTAGTCCATCCCCCCCAGGCCATAGCTGGCGACTTTCCCCTTTTTTAAGGGAAATTCCTTTATTCCAAATAGGATTCCTCGCAAGAAAAGGGAAAAGTTGACAGCTATTCCCCAGGGTGCCAAGCCAAGGGGGTGCAAAATAAAATAAAATATTTAATGCAGGAACCTACTGAGAAGATCAATTCAAAAAGCAACTGTACCAAAAGTAATGTATGTCAATATAAAAAAAATATTTAGTGGGGGGCCCCAGGAATTTTGTCCTCGCTTAAGGTGCCATATTACAAGAGTCTGTCCCTGAGCAATTTCCGAACCACAACTTAGCGGCATTTCCCTCTCCCGTTTCTAGCTAGCCTGGTAAGGCGGTTATCGTCCTGACCCGCATCAGGCCGCGATCGTTTCACACGTGCGGGCCGGGGAAGTCAGGTGCAGAGGCGCGCAAAAGGGGAAAGCCCCTGGAGCGAGTGGCTGGTGGAAGGGTCGAGAGGAGGAAGAAGAGCTCGTGCGAAGGGGGGAGAGGGGCGAGAGAGCAGCCCCCTCGCGGGCAGCCCGAAGCCGCTGATCTAGGGCAACGCCGCCCCCCGGAGACGCGCGCGGCGCCATCCTCCCCGTGCGCCCCCGACCCGGGCAAGCGCCCCACGCGCGGGCAGCGGCCGCCGAGCGAGAACGCGCGGGGGGGGGGAGGCGCGCTTCCTCCCCAACTGCAGCCACGTCCTCCCTCCCCCCCTTCCTCGCCCTCGGGCGCCTGTCTCCAAGCGCTGCCCGGGTCTCTCGCCCAGGCGGAACAGATACCCACCCCCCAAACAGCACGCACCCCCCCCCCCCGTTTGGCTGCTGCGCGGACGCCTCCATCGCCCTCCCCGGGGACAAACGGCAGCTCCGGAGCAGCCGCCCGCCCCCGCCCAAGGCGTGCCAGAAAGGAGGAAGGGGAGGCCACCTGCGGCCACCCATCCCGGGGAGAGGAGACCCCACCGCACCCCGCGCAACTCCGCAGCTCTCCGGATGCCCCCTTCCTCTCCTCTTGAGTCTTCCCTGCGGGCGGCCACCCACCCTGCACTCGCCCAGCGCCCACTTCTTTGCAGGATCAGCTCCCCTGCGGCCCCCCCCCCCGTGCAAAGGGGCCGCATTTCCCAAGCAGGTAGAGCGCGTCAGGTCCCCACGGCGGGGAGAAGGGTCAACCCCCGCCACCCACCCCAGCCAACTCCGCGGGACTTGCTCCCGAGCGGACGGCAGCCTCCCCGCAAAAGAAAGCCGCAGCTGCACCTCCCCGTCCAGGGCGGCAGCAGCAGCCCGCGCCCCCGGAGGAGCGCGTGCAATCTTGCGAGCCCACCCCCCCTCCTCCCCCTGCCCGCAATCCTAGCCGTGAAGCCCAGCAAGCAGCCCGCAGCCCGGGGATCCCGGAGCGGAGGAGGAAGTTGGCTGCGCTGCCGCAGAGGCTGGAGGGCGCCGCGCTCGGCGGGGGCTCCGCCGGGCAGCGCCTCCTGCGCCGGGGAAGTTGGCCTCTTACCGCGGCTTGTTTGGGCGCTTCTCTTTGCGACTCTCTCTTTCTCTTTCTATCCCATCATCAGACTCCAACGCGCGCAGCACACCCCGCACAGAAGCCCCGCCGCCGCCGCCGCTCGCACTTCCTCTTCCTTCCTCCTGCTGGCCGGAGACGCGATTTGCATCTGCAAAGAAGCCTCCCCCAAGAAGATCTCTTCAAAACTCAGCGTTTCTTTGGAGACGGAGAGTTGCTGCTGCTGCTGCTGCTGATTTTCGCCATGCATCCGCCTTCGGTCTTCACGGATTTAAATCGCTGATCCGGCGCGATCCTAAAGGCATGTTCATTCCAACTGCCGAGGGCTTTGCGGGCTTTGCGCAACGACGCGGTTCCCGGGGATGGGGGACCCTTCCAACTTGCCAGGCCTTGGCGAAAAGACAGCGGCGCGTAACGGCTCGGCTCGGCTCTCTGCCTCGGCGTTCAGAAGGCACCTTAAAAAATAAAAACAAAGCAACGCGCCCTTTTGAGTGTGTTTTGCTGGGAAATGCTGCTGCAAGCCGGAAGAGTGTCGCGCAGGCAGGAGCCGCTTCCCATTAGACTTTAGAGGGTGGCTGGGGGTGGATTTGCGGGCAGCGACTGCCCAAAACACTCGCTGCGCTTACGTGGGATTGACCCAAGATAACACTTGCTTTTTGGAGGCGCGTGCAAGCGCAGCTCAGCAGCAGCGCGGATCCTTAGCAAGCGAGGGCGGCAGTGAGCACATTATGTCGCATATATAGAATTGTGGACTTGGAAAGGACCCCGAGGGGATATGTATTTATATACCTCCAGTTTCAAATTTGTTTGCAACCAGCCATCGCTGTAGTTGAGCCTTGCAAGGCGTGCTTTGCCCCTCTTAGCAAGTGATGGGTGTTTATCTCCATGCTGTGAAAAGCTTCAGCTGCTGTTTTACTACACGTTAAGCTGTTCTTGAAAGGCGCAGGCGGATCTCTGGCCATTTCTTTTTGAGGCAGCTCCAGTTCAGTTTTCAGGAACTCCATAGTTCACACGTACATGAGACAGAGTGTGAAAGGCGAGAGTAGGCAAGTGCGTAGATGTAGTAGAGATTGCTCAGTGAAATAAATGAATAAAATTAAGTCAGATGAACGCACATACCTCCCAAACACATCTATGGTATACAGTGGTACCTCGGGTTACAGACGCTTCAGGATACAAACTCCGCTTACCCAGAAATAGTACCTCAGGTTAAGAACTTTGCTTCAGGATGAGAACAGAAATCGCGCAGCGGTGGCACGGCGGCAGAAGGAGGCCTCATTAGCTAAAGTGGTACCTCAGGTTAAGAACAGTTTCAGGTTAAGAACGGACCTCTGGAACGAATTAAGTTCTTAACCTGAGGTACCACTGTGCTAAGGAAGCTTATTCTCCAGGTGTCAATTGTTTTGTGACCCAAAGACCACCATCCACACACCAGAGGCGTTAGCAGGATTGGGGGAACCCGAGCTTTGCAGGAAAGTGCCCTAAGGACAGAACTCTGAATCCGCACACTCCATTGCTGTGGAATGGAATGGAGTACTGTAAATCCTGAAAAGAAGGCATGGCTGAGTGGAAGGTCTCTTGTCCAGGCACTGAACAGGCCTAGACCTCACAAAGACCTGGCTGGCTGGTGCCCACTGGGGTTGATAGAGCAGAAGGCAGGGAGGCCAACAGGCAGGCAGAATCAGATCATCCTAGTCTTGGCCCCTTCCTCCCTGCTGAGTCCTGCAATGAGGACACTGAGACTAGGGTAGACCATATATACTGTGCTGTTAGTGAATGGGCTATAAAGTAGTCAGGTTCTGGAGCCAAGTGATTTTAAAATTGTGTTGAACATTTGCCTACTCTTGGGTCCCTTTTTAAGCCCGTGGGATCTGTGTTTTGAGCATTAATCCTGGATCGCACACACAAAGGTTGCATGGCGGTTTTACGACACCCGCTCTCTTGTGCATTTGTTCTCATTTGTTTCCTGGGAGGTTATACAACAGTGAACATTCATCCGGATTTGTTTGCACAGAGATTCTACATTATCCTGTCCATACATCCTGGAGGCCACCTGACAGGGTCTGAAAGACAGTGACTTACTAGTAAAAAAGACTTGTTCCCATTTGTGTTTCCTCTCCCTCTGGCCCAAGACACAGATGGAGGAGGATGCTCCTTCTCACGCTTGTCCCCTGCCGCCACGGTCAGAGAGGGCGACAGCAACAATGGGGCCTCCGAGGACCCAGTGATCAACCCCCTGTTTGGGTGTAGACCTTGGCAGGGGCCCAGTGATGCCAGTCCCTGATGCCGGCCCACGGGGGTCACCCAGCAAAATGGGTTGGCAATAGATGCAGGAGACCCAAACCAAAGTACTTATTCACTCATTCTATCATTAATTTATAACATTCACTGCCACAAAAGTGCTGTGCTGGCTGATGTCTTTAAAAGGGAGGGTGCATCCATCTATCTATCGGCTGCTATTAGGTCTGATGGCTGAATAGACCATCCCTGTTGAGAGAGAATGTGCCCCTGCAGACCAACTGCGGAGGCCTTGCTTGCCTGCACCGTGGCAGCATCTGGTGGCCAGCGATGGGAAAACGATGCTGGACTAAATGGACCCAGCAGGAATCTTCTTAAGTTCTTATGGGTCATGAATTATTAGTTTAAAGACATCATTTCGGTCTTGATCACTGCTGGTGCAGAAAGTAGCAGATAAGCGACTGACTGGGAAGGTTTTGTCGAGCATGTGACAGCCAATCTGTTTGCAGGCACTAGTCAAAGCACGAGTTACCACATTTAAAGCCCGAAAACATTTTGGGATCAGAATAGTTAAAGGACCAAAACCCCACAGTTAAAATTATATGAAGAGGCCTATCAACTCAGGCACCTATTTTCTTACATGAATGAAACACTGGGTACAAATAAGAATACTTTTATTGTATTGGTGTATTTAAAACAACAACAACAGAGAAGTAGACTGTAAAACCAAAACACTATCCAACTGATTAAAAATCTGGAAATTCAGAAAATAAATGCTGGAGCCCGGTATATTCCCATTGATTCCTCTTGAGGGTCATCCAGAATTTTATCTGAAAGACAAGGAAATAGACATTAGTCCTAAAAACCAATAAACTTACAAGACTGAAAGATTCTCACCAAAAAAATACCAAAATTTTCATCCTATTATTATTACTATTATCATTATTATTTGTATACCACCATCTAAGGGCACAAGGCAGTTCACAAAATACAAATACAAAATGAGAACACAAAATACATAATAAAACGAAAACAGACCAATAATTCCCCATCGCCCAAACCCCTTACCATAAACACATTTAAAAGGCCATAGAAAGAGAAATGTTTTCACCTGGCGGCTAAAGATATATAATGCGGGCACTAGGTGAGCCTGCCTGGGGAGAGCATTGCACGAGAGGGGAGTCACCACAGAAAAGTCCCGTTCTCATGTTGCCAGCCTCCAGCGTCTTATGGAAGAGGCGCACAAAGAAGGGCCTTAGAAGATGATCACAGAGACCAGGTTGGTTCATATGGGGAGAGGCGGTCCTTGAGATATTGTGATCCTGAGCCTTTGGGGGCTTTTTAGGTCAAAACCAGCACTTTAAATTACCGTATTTTTCACCTTATAGGATGCATCGGCCCATAGGACGCACCTAGTTTTTTGGGGGGAAATCAAGGGAAAATTTTTTATTTCCCCACAGGTTTTCGCAGCCATCCCCAAGCTAGAAGAGGGAGACGGAGCGCTCCGTCTCCCTCTTCTGCCTTCAGGGACAGCCTCTCTAGCCTCCGTGGGGCAGCGGCTTGCCCCGCTGCCCCCCGAGCTTGTGGGGCTGGCGATGGGGAGAAGCAAGCTTGCTTCTCCCCCCCCCCCGCCAGCCTCCAGATCAGGTCCGGGAATAGCGGGGTGGCGGCGCTGCGCCTCCCTGCTGTCCCTGGAGCTTGTGGGCTGCTGCCCGCAAGCCTTGCGAGCCCGCGGGACCTCCCGCCGGGCTTGCAGGGCTTGCGGATAGCTTCCTGAAGCCTGGAGAGCGAGAGGGGTCGGTGCGCACCGACCCCTCTCGCTCTCCAGGCTTCAGCGAAAGCCTGCATTCGCCCCATAGGATGCACACACATTTCCCCTTCATTTTTGGAGGGGGAAAACTGTATCCTATAGGGCGAAAAATACGGTAGGCCTGGAAACTAAATGTTAGCCTGTGCAGTTGGTTCATGCAGAAATTGTATTTTACTCGAGTCAGAATATAAAACACACACACACAAATCTCCATTAGAGGGGATCTGGGGTGGCAGTCTTTCTTCTACATGCATGTGGGAATGTATTAAAGTTTCTGACTTTCTGGGACTATATCGTTAATGAGATCTCTAAACTAGTGTGGGCACAAACAAGCAACAGAAACACCAGTGTGTTGAAACTTTTCATTGGGGGGGAAAGACCGGCAATGTAAGACTCTCGTCGGTTTTCTGTTAACAGCAGCTCCACTTTGATAACCAGGTTTTAGAAAACTCTATGCAGCTTGAGCTTCCAAAAATGGTTTAATAAGGTGTGGGAAATTGCACTCAAAAATTGACTCAACATCTCCATACTGCTAGAGGTCAAAAAAAGAAATAAACATTTTCAGCTGACTGTTGGGTGTTTCTAATGTAGACAAATATCCCTACAAAAGAACAATCTCTCCTGCAGCATTCTGGAATATATGGCTACAACAAGACTCATATATTTGGAAAGATGTGTGTCGCAGTCAAATTAACAAGGGATTTTGTTACAACCAACAACTGCTATCCTTTATGTTAGGGCTATCCAACTTTGCTATAAGATTTCTGTATTTGTAAAACTATTTACTTTTTCTTTTCTACGTTTGAGGCACTGAAATTGGGAGTGATAGTCTATTTTCTGTATTAAGAAAAAAATAAACGAAGAACTATTTAAAAAATGGGGGGGAGAGAATAGTTAAAGGACCATTTGCTGCCATATGTTCCTACTAAGGGCCTTATGGGGAGAGGACCTCTTCCACGTCTCAGCTAAGGTGTGATTGGCACAAACATGCGAAAGGACTTTTCCACCTTGCCTCAGTGCATCCATATGCCACCTCCTGAAAATTTATTTGGGAAGGTTTCTGACCTGCATCCTCTTGGTTAATTTTGCTTTCTAAATAGAGGTCTTTATCCTAATTGGTATCTGTATTGGATCTGAACGCATTTTATATATGCTCTGTTGTTCTGTCTTGTTTTTATATATGGAGTTGCTTGACAGTTTTTATACAGACCTGTCTTCCTATAGACATAGAAATATAAGGCTGTCGTCACGCAGCCTTCATCAGAGGATTTATAGTGCCTCATCACAATCCCAGATTTGCCTTAAATTGGGGTGGGGTAGGGGAACAAAAGAGAAGGCGGGCTGCACAACACCAGGGGCTAAGGCATGGGAGTGAGAGGGGAGGGGCACTGAGAAAAATGGCACTTTTAAACAACAGCAGGAATTTGAATAAAGAAGGGTGGGGAAACAAGGAGGAAAATGGCAGACTTAAACAACAGAGGATGTTCTCTAATTGAATGAGCCAACTGACAGGCTTGCTCTTAGTGATTCTATTCATCTCAAAGATATGGTGGCATATATCAGCATGGGGTTTGTGTGCAAAGGGGGCTGCAGAATAGGAGAGGGAAGAAGGCATGGAGAGGGGTGATCTGTGTGCAAGAAAGAGTTGAAAAAGTAAGGAGAGTGGCTGGGGAAAAGGGAGAGGAAGTGGAAATGGGTTGCATAATGGAGCAGGAAGGCCTGAATAAGAGGGATGCAGAGCAAGGCAAGAGGAGAGGGAAGTGGCTTCAGACATGGGCTTGGGTGGGGTGTGTGAAAAGAACTTTGTAGTTGCATGGTTTGGGAAGAGGAAAGGGGGGGTACTGTGGGGGGGGAGTGTCAGGGGGGTTGATGAGCAGGGTGAGCAAGAGCAAAGCCCCTAACTTCATATACGTTTCCCCTATATTGTAAATCACTTTGGGATGCATCATGGGGAGTGATTCATAAATGAAATTATTATTATCCTCATTATTATCATTAATAATAATTTTATGCATCCCCCATTGGCTAACTTTGATTTATGATTCTAGCTTTCCATTTCTGATGAACGCTAGCTGCCTTGAGTGGTTCAGTTTTGAATGAGAAAGGCAAGTTATAAATATTCCTAATAAATAAATCAATTGCTCTTAGCTCCGTGTGGCAGAGCGGCAGTCTCTTGGAGTCAGAGTCAGATTGTTTGTTTGCAGCACAGATATGTACTCAGTTCCCAAAAGCAAGCGCCTGCCCTTGCAGATGCTCAAGGGCTCCTTTCTGCCAAGCGGCTCCCAAACTCACACCGTTTCCCTCCCTCCTCCAACAAGCCTTCCCATTCCTTCTTGGAACACGGCTAGGAACCCTTGTCCTTGACACTTTCAGTGCACCTCTGTGCACGAATACTCAGAAGTAAGTCCTCTTGAATTAAATGGAGCAAATCCAGGAAAGTGGGTTTGATTGCAAGTTGGTTTCTATGTTATTACCCCCACCCCACCTTTTAGGTATGAACAATCCACTGTGAGAGCCTCTTGTGGTCCGAAGTGAGACGAAGGATGTTTATTACTTCAGTGAGGCCCCAGATGTTGCTCTATTTATACCAGTACATACTTGTCCTTCCCTTCTCTTCTGCCGTAGCATATTGTTATAAGATGGCGTGTCCCCCCGTGCAACATTCTGTCTTCCGGTCATGCTGTATTTTGCATATTTCGTAGGGGAAGATTATATTTGTGGCTGGAAAATACCACCCTTGCCAAAGACGTGTTCAAGGCTGGGGAGCTGGCTGGAGTGCAAGCTCTGCCAAAATTTAGTTGCTCACGCATCTTTCAAAGAGAGTTTAGAAACGTAGACAATGTGGCCACAGATCATAAGCCAAGGTTTAATCTGAGCAGCACCAGTGCTGTTTTCTGGGGGTACGCACACCCCTAAACATTTCTTGAATCTTTGTACTTCTGTCCATTTACTGTATTTATTTTTCCCAATTCAAAGTATAAAATGTTGATTTTGAGAGTACCCCTAAACATTTTTTTTATAAAAAAAAACACTGAGCAGCACCCTATCGTCCCCTCCCCCTTTCCAAGGGTGCTTGTTGAAGAAGAAGAAGAGTTTGGATTTGATATCCCGTTTTATCACTACCCGAAGGAGTCTCAAAGCGGCCAACAATCTCCTTTCCCTTCCTCCCCCACAACAAACACTCTGTGAGGTGAGTGAGGCTGAGAGACTTCAGAGAAGTGTGACTGGCCCAAGGTCACCCAGCAGCTGCAGGTGGAGGAGCGGGGAAGCAAACCCGGTCCCCCAGATTACGAGTCCACTGCTCTTAACCACTACACCACACTGGCTGCGTTTTCTCTGCAGGTTGTGGTCCAAACTGGCTTCCTGGCACTCTGGCATTTCTAACCGCAGCCAGACAACCCGAAAGTAAGCAGGTGAATCTTCCCTACCATCACCACTCCAGGAGAAGATTCACCTGCTTACATTTTGTGTCTTTCTTAAAGACAAGGGAGCAATGCCCGCTATAAATGGCAACGAGAATGTCAGCTGGCATCTGGATTCCCTCTTTTAACAGGTGTAAATGTCTCTTCAAGTTGATGTCTCAGTGCAATCTACTGTAGTCGACTTGTGCAAATCTGGACCACCAGCCACCTCAAAATAGCTCACCAGCCATGTGTGGCATCCCATCAAGGCTTCAAAAAACTATCCTGTTTTTATGGTCTGCCTAAGGCTGTGAAAATGTGGTTATCAAGCACTCAGTAGTTTGCTGCACAGAGATGATGGGCAGGCCAGCCCTCCTGTAAGTGTTCATTATTATCTTCCCTACATCTACTCTCCTTGCCTGATGAAATGCATCTTTTGTTTGAACCCTTAAATATACATGCTTTGCCATTGCCTGCCTTTAACATATGTCATGGCAACGTGAATAGCCAATAACTGATAGCTTTAGAATATGTCTGTGAAAGCTGCCAGGGGCTTTAGTAAAAGCATCGTGTAATGACCAATGATTTATATGTCCGACACTGCGCTCTCATGTTGAAAGGAATTCCTGAGCATAAAATCAGTTTTGTGAATTGGGTCAAACTGAGGATTTTGGCAGTGTGGCTCATGACACAGAGGTGAGAAAAGCTGGACTTGCCAAAATTCCCTCTTTGGGACACTTTAAAAGCCTTGGGTGTGGGGGCTGCCTGCCTTGGCACCTGGTCATTTTAAATAAAAAAAGGGATATCCTTTTGAAAATCCGATTCCACAATAAGGACTTTGTTAGCCTAAAAGAGTACGTACTGTTTTCTGACTTGAAGAACAGGTATTTCAGAGGAAATGATGAGACCAAATTAAATAGAGTTTTCCCAAATGGGAATTCATGAAAGATTTGTGTTTCCTACTGAAAGGTTTTTAGTTAAAAACCAGATAATACTCCTAGTCTAGTTTTCTGAAGAAAGAAAAATAAATTGTCCCAAAGATGAAGTGATTATTCCCCTCAGTGCTTTAATCAAAAGAAGTCCTAATGAATATGTATTATTATGTGTTTATGAGGAAGAACGCTCATCAAACCATTCCATGGCAGATGACAAAATGGCTACCGACCAGTTACCTCATTTTAGTTTGTTTAGTATCTGGCTGAAAATAAATGTACTATAGTTCCCTGAAGCCCCAGTTTTGTCCTCTTTGAGGCAATGGCTGTCATCAATGACACACTTTATTTTTGTTTTAGTTGGATAACATAAAAATTCTAAACGAGGGGTTGCCAACGTGGTGGGACACGGGTGGTGCTGTGGTCTAAACCACTGAGCCTCTTGGGGTTGTCAATCAGAAGGCCAGTGGTTCGAATCCCTGTGACGGGGTGAGCTCCCGTTGCTCGGTCCCTGCTCCTGCCAACCTAGCAGTTCGAAAGCACGCCAAAAAGTGCAAGTAGATAAATAGGTACCTCTCTGGCAGGAAGGTAAACAGCGTTTCCATGCACTGCTCTGGTTTCGCCAGAAGCGGCTTAGTCATGCTGGCCACATGACCCGGAAAAACTGTCTGTGGACAAACGCCGGCTCCCTCGGCCAGTAAAGCGAGATGAGCACCGCAACCTCAGAGTCCATTCGTGACTGGACTTAACTGTCAGGGATCCTTTACCTTTACCTTTTTATGAATATGAAAAGGATGTGTACAAAAAATGGAAAAGGGGGGAAACCACCAAAGAGGAATTCAAACAAATAGCCAGCACGTGTAGACACAAAGTCAGAAAAGCTAAAGCACAGAATGAACTCAGGCTTGCTAGAGAGGTTAAAAGCAACAAAAAAGGCTTTTATGGGTATGTTCGTAGCAAAAGGAAGAACAAAGAAACAGTGGGGTCACTCAGAGGAGAAGATGGTGAAATGCAAACAGGGGACACAGAAAGGGCTGAACTCCTCAATGCCTTCTTTGCCATAGTCTTCTCTGATGAAGAAAACAATGCCTGACCTGAAGAATTTGGAGCAAAAGATTCAGCAAGGGAAACACAGCCCAGAATAACTAAGGAGATAGTACAAGAATACTTGGCTAGTTTAGATGTATTCAAGTCTCCAGGGCCAGATGAACTGCATCCAAGAGTATTAAAAGAACTGGCAGATGTGATCTCAGAACCACTGGCAGTCATCTTTGAGAATTCCTGGAGAACAGGCGAAGTCCTGGCAGACTGGAGGAGGGCAAATGTTGTCCCTATTTTCAAAAAGGGGGAAAGAGAGGACCCAAATAATTACCGCCCAGTCAGTCTGACATCAATACCAGGGAAGATTCTGGAGCAGATCATTAAGCAAACAGTCTGTGAGCACCTAGAAAGGAATGCTGTGATCACCAATAGTCAGCATGGATTTCTGAAAAATAAGTCATGTCAGACTAACCTGATCTCGTTTTTTGACAGAATTACAAGCCTGGTAGATGAAGGGAGTGCAGTGGATGTAGCCTACCTTGATTTCAGCAAGGCATTTGACAAGGTGCCCCATGATATTCTTGTAAAGAAGCTGGTAAAATGTGGTCTTGACTATGCTACCACTCAGTGGATTTGTAACTGGCTGACTGACCGAACCCAAAGGGTGCTCATCAATGGTTCCTCTTCATCCTGGAGAAGAGTGACTAGTGGGGTGCCACAGGGTTCTGTCTTGGGCCCGGTCTTATTCAACATCTTTATCAATGACTTGGATGATGGACTCAAGGGCATCCTGATCAAATTTGCAGATGACACCAAACTGGGAGGGGTGGCTAACACCCCAGAGGACAGGATCACACTTCAAAACGACCTTGACAGATTAGAGAACTGGGCCAAAACAAACAAGATGAATTTTAACAGGGAGAAATGTAAAGTATTGCACTTGGGCAAAAAAATGAGAGGCACAAATACAAGATGGGGGACACCTGGCTTGAGAGCAGTACATGTGAAAAGGATCTAGGAGTCTTGGTTGACCACAAACTTGACATGAGCCAACAGTGTGACGCGGCAGCTAAAAAAGCCAATGCAATTCTGGGCTGCGTCAATAGGAGTATAGCATCTAGATCAAGGGAAGTAATAGTGCCACTGTATTCTGCTCTGGTCAGACCTCACCTGGAGTATTGTGTCCAGTTCTGGGCACCACAGTTCAAGAAGGACACTGACAAACTGGAACATGTCCAGAGGAGGGCAACCAAAATGGTCAAAGGCCTGGAAACGATGCCTTATGAGGAACGGCTAAGGGAGCTGGGCATGTTTAGCCTGGAGAAGAGGAGGTTAAGGGGTGATATGATAGCCATGTTCAAATATATAAAAGGATGTCACATAGAGGAGGGAGAAAGGTTGTTTTCTGCTGCTCCAGAGAAGCGGACACGGAGCAATGGATCCAAACTACAAGAAAGAAGATTCCACCTAAACATTAGGAAGAACTTCCTGACAGTAAGAGCTGTTCGACAGTGGAATTTGCTGCCAAGGAGTGTGGTGGAGTCTCCTTCTTTGGAGGTCTTTAAGCTGAGGCTTGACAACCATATGTCAGGAGTGCTCTGATGGTGTTTCCTGCTTGGCAGGGGGTTGGACTCGATGGCCCTTGTGGTCTCTTCCAACTCTATGATTCTATGATTCTATTCTATGATTCCCATCATCCCTCTGCATTGGCCATCTAGGCCAGGGCTGATAGGAGCTGTAGTGCAAAACAACTGGTGGTCAAGGGATTATGCTGGCTACCCTTGACTGCCACTGACCCAGCATGAAGGCTCCTAATTTTAAGTAGACAGAAGTAGCAAACATGAAGCAAGACAGTGACTTCAATCCGTGTGAACGTCACCCGTTCCAACCTTTTCCTACCCTAGTATTTTCAGTCTGTATTCTGAAATGCCATGTGCTAACTGATGTTATGCAATTGCCTCAAAAGTATTTCGCTGTGGCAGCTGGTTAGTCCACTTTGGCAAAGCATGCTTTCTTCTGATAAACAGAGGGCCCGAAATGGCCAACTATTGCGCAAAATAGTTGGCCATTCATAAATAACCAGATACCTGCCCCCATCACTATTATGGGAAGACTGGTTTTCCACAGAACAAATTAGTTCAAGGAAGCCTTTGTTTTGGAAACACCTCGGGACAGCTTTTCTGAAATGGTCCACTCATTCTGAAGACTCCCATTGACTTATTCATCTAATATATATTCTCGCCCTGTGTCCTCACGTGAGCATCATGTTCCATTGTGTTGAACACCGCATGGTGCTATTTGGCTATGGCATCAAGTGTATTCCCTCACAGATGGGATTTCAGCCAATCAGTCTGGCTGCCACTTGGACTTCGGAGACAATTCAGGCACTTTGGCAGAGGAACATTCACAATATTTAGTCCATTCAGCATGTTAACATTTTTATTTTATTTTGTTGGATTGTGAATGATGGAGGAAATAAAGATAATTTGTTCTCTGGGGCAGATAAAGCAACTCCACAAACCTGGTGTATCGTTATGGAGGTATTTTGCAATGCCACCTTGCATGAGATTCAGGATTATCCTATAGGTATAGCTATGGTTTTCCCAGTAGTGATGTATGGAAGTGAGAGCTGGACCATCAAGAAGGCTGATGGCCGAAGAATTGATGCTTTTGAATTATGGTGCTGGAGGAGACTCTTGAGAGCTCCATGGACTGCAAGAAGATCAAACCTATCCATTCTGAAGGAAATCAGCCCTGAGTGCTCACTGGAAGGACAGATCCTGAAGCTGAGGCTCCAAGACTTTGGCCACCTCATGAGAAGAGAAGACTCTCTGGAAAAGACCGTGATGTTGGGAAAATGGAGGGCACAAGGAGAAGGGGACGACAGAGGATGAGATGGCTGGACAGTGTTCTCGAAGCTACCAGCATGAGTTTGACCAAACTGCGGGAGGCAGTGGAAGACAGGAGTGCCTGGCGTGCTCTGGTCCATGGGGTCACGAAGAGTCGGACACGACTAAACAACAACAACAAAGTGTTAGATTGGTGGAGAAGGACTGGGGAGACCCAGGGTCAAATCTCAACTCAGGAAGGAAGCCTCTGGGGTGACGCTGGGCTAGTCATCCTCTCAGGCTTACCTACCTTATAAGGTTGTCATGAGGTTAAAGTGGTGGTGGGAGGGAGAGAACGATGTAAGCCGCCTTTAATTCCATGGAAGAAGAAATGTTGGATATCAGTGTCATAAATAGATGAAATACATAGCGCTGAAAATGTCTGTCAGTCATCAGGCTATTAACATAAATTCAGTAGTGTCTATGTACAATGACTCTGATAGTTTTGCCATTTTAAAGTTGCTGTAGTTGGAGCATCAGATCATAACCATGCAGATGCGTGTCCATTTAGCCAAAGATTTATAGTCATACAAACTCACTCAAAAGGGTTTGCCCCAAGAGGGGCCAGAAAACAGGGCGTATAACCCTATGAGAAAGATTTGTGTGTTTACTTCCCAGCTCTGTGAGCCTATACGGAGGACAGTTCAGTGCAGAGTTAAATGAATTCAAAACAAGCCATTTTGGAGCTGTCAGAGAAAGAAAGTTGCGAACCATCTGAGAAAGCAGAAATTTGCGATAGCTTTTAAAAAAGAAACAAATATGTCTGATGCATTTAACAAAATCTGAAAAAAGATGGAACCCCAACTGTGCGTGAATAAGCACGAGATTTTACAGATGGCAGGAAGAAACTGTTTCTAGTCATTCCTGCTAAGTGGTTTGAAGCACCGCATTCTACAGATTGCCTTTGAACCTGAAAGATGCCAGCTGTGTTGTAATTAACATGGAGTGAGTGGTACAGAAAATATGGCTGTTGTTTGTTGCCTTTAGTCCCTCCAGAGATGGAAGGGGCCAGCAGAAACTAGACAGTCAAATTTTCAACGATTCACAATCAGGGTTTTTTTGGCAAGAAGATTCAAGGGTGATCAAAGAAACATTTAAACTTTTCTTCTTTCTGCTTTTCTTCTAGAAAAAAAATGTGCCTGTACTCACCATGAAGTTGTTATAGCAAGCGCCCCATTTTTAACCAGTGCTTTTCTTCTTGAAAAGAAAGCACTGGGTGAAAACAAACACTGATTCCTGATGTATCTGATGCCAATGACTTTGCAAATAATTGGATGCATCCTTGAAGTATGGTAACCCATGTTTTTTTAACTGCATCTATTTTTATTTAAACATGGGCATGCTCGTGGCGACACTAAGATGTAAAATGATGTGGAAAGGCCATACCAGAAAATGCAAATATATAAGGAAAACATTTGCAGGTGATTATAAAACAACCTTCTTCCAAACCAGAATCTTTTGACTAAATAAACAGCTTCAGCTTTCTCTCTGGTTGTTCCTCAGCATGAAAAGAATGATAGAGATCGCTATGTAACCCAAAGTACAATCTGTGGCTGAGACGATCTCGCTTTTGCAGCTGTTTATTATAAATGCATTTTCAGAATGCCAGTATTCTAATGGTGCCCACACAGCCGTATCCACAAAATGACTGCCAATTTCCCCTCTTTACCAAATACCTCTCAAGAGCATTTTTGTGTATTTTTGCAAAGTGGCCATAATTTAGGACGGATTCCTTTTGAGGCGTTTCTCTTAAAGCTGTACATCCACGTACAGGCTGCATGAAATAATGCAAACACTACTTTATATTCATAGACTATTGATGGTGCTTCCAGACAGGGGCTTACAATCACAAACAGCCCGTTTGGATATCACAAACTGGCAATCCACAACATTCCTGGGCTCTTAAGGGACTTCTAGACCAGGGCCATAATATTGCAAATGGGACAATCAGACACTGCAAAACGGGTAATTCCCAATAGCTTTTTTAAAAAAACAAAAACAAACAAAACCTTAATGATTTCCCACATAAAGGGTAAATCTGAATATGGACTGGAATTTCGATGCGTATGGTGTGGTGTGGTTGCGGCACCGTATTTGCATGCCCTGATCCCAAAATAAACACCCCCCTGGGAGCAGCCTTAGAGAGAAGGATCCCTCTCATGACGGGAAGAAGGAAAGAACTTTTAAAAGGCCGAACTAGCATTATAGGCTATGACAGGCATAGGCAAACTTGGCCCTCCAGATGTTTTAGGACTACAATTCCCATCACCCCTAGCTAACAGGACCAGTGGTCAGGGATGATGGGAACTGTAGTCTCAAAACATCTGGAGGGCTTAGTTTGCCCATGCCTTTGCTAAGATAAAGAGTAGGAAAAGGCAGCCAAAGGACAGGTATAGCTGTGTGCTTGCTCGGTGTCCAGTGTGATGTAGGAAAAGTTACCTCCCTTTTTAAGATAGCTTATTATTTTAGGTGTTTATAGATAGGAGTGCACTTTCGAGGCTGCTGGTGGTCATTTTGCTTGCCCCACACCTGACATCACATAGTATCAAGTGTGGAAGGAAAATGATATCACAGGCCAAATTAGGACTCCTCTCAGGCCTAATCTGGCCTGCAGGCTGGAAGGTCCTCATGGCTGCTGTGAAGTGAGTGTGAATGTGATTGTGACCCATGTACTCGCAGACATGAGTGTGCTCATCCGGGAAGCTGAGTGAATTGTAGTTCCTTGTTTTGTGAATTGTTTCCAAGCCCAGGTTTGCTGCCAGGTAATATGGGCATGTTACTAAACATGGGCAGGTGGTTCTTCAATGAATAGTTAGACGGTGTACAGAATAGCACTTCAGAACAGCTTTGCCCAGCAATGTCTACCATTTGGGGACTGCAACATGAACTGTGGATGCATGTGGGTTAATCAACCAGCACAGAACCAATGCCACAAGGAAAGCTTCCATAACCTTTCACTGCCTCAAAACTTTCCAGTCAAAAGTAGTTCACATTCTCTGATGTAAACCACCAAACCGCCATGGTCTTATTCATGAGAATCAATCCTCATATTCCATCCTGGCATTACCAGGAATATTAGAGCTGGTTCGTGCATGTAAAAAACAACAACAACAGTTTGTTTTGCTGCTGAATAGAGGAATAAGCTAAATGCTGAATGGAGGAATAAGATAATTTGGGGCTGTGTGATTCAGTCCCTAAGGGGGTGGTTGAGGGCTTCTGTAGTGAGGAATTATATCTCATGGTCAAACTGTTCATTCATATATATACACACACACACACACACACACACACACACACACACACACTGCCTGTGAAAAATATGTGACTTTACCCAGCTTTTAACATGGCAGCCCAAGACTCCATCCTCCATCTATTGGGCTAATAGTGGCAATTAACATTCTTATTTCTACTATACCACAACAGCACATACTCAGGAGAAATTTCATGAATGCTCGGTTAAGGGCATGGAATGTGAATACTCTGATAAGGAAACAGTGTGGCAGGCTATGTACCTTGATGCTTTTTGTTTTCCGAGTTTTTATGCCTCGGCGGAACAAAGCACTCTGTCCCTGCTCAACCTTTGTTGTCAGACACTCTCCCTACAAACCTCAGACCGTAATAAATCTGTTACAACAATTGGCTGTTGAGCAGAAGGCCTGTACTCTGAATGATAAGTGAGGCTTCTGCTCCGTGTGAGCTTGCAAATATTGGGCAAAAGACAACCCTGTGTTTCAGTACTATACATGAACAAACTGGAGGTGGAGGGGACCTCACATAGTGCTTATATGAAGTCTGCAATCCTAAACCTGCGAACCTGGTGCCATTGAACACAAGTGCAATTTAATTCACACGCATGGGATTGTGCTGCCTAGCTGTGGAGCTATGCATGCCTGCTTGGGGCTAAGTCCTGCTGGACTCAGTGGAATATATTGCCAAATAAACATGTGTGAGTCACACAGCACACTAGGAAAACAGGACGAGATCCAGTGTGATCCATCACTGCTAAGTGCCATACGGAGCAACTGGCACCAGTGAAGTTACATAAAATGCAATTTTCACAATATAAAGGAAGATTCACAGCTGCTTTTGGATCACATGGTCTCCCTGGGCACATTTCCATAAATAACTGCAGCTCATCCCTGGGCTTGTGCCTCCGGATGTGTGGCGTTAAAGGAGAGGAGGGAACTTTGGTTCATAAAGTAAACATGCGAATTAACCCTCGGTGACAGATGACCACAAGAAGCCTCTTTGACCCCTCGGGAGGAGTCATATGCTAAACTACTTTAGGGACTGTCAAAAATTACTCCGTGTGCACTCAGAGAAAGCTGCGCCTTAGTGAGAGTCTGACTTGGTAAATAAATTTCCCTTCCTTTGAATGTATGTTTCAAGCAAACATCATGCCTGAGGTTTAAATGCATTATGCAGCTGTTTTAATATGATGTCACGATTGCCTTCGTGAAGTTCAGCGGGAGCAGAAATAGCAGGGCGAGTGCACCAAAATAACTGGCTTCTAATCTTCTGCCTTGTGGGTGTGGGAGGGGAAGGAATCCGAGGGCCTGAAAGTAGAGTTAACTTTCACAGGAGCATAATCTAGGGAAAAACCACAGGTGAAATAAGAACCATCACCAGCAAATGTCTGAAGATCAATATGCTGTTAAAGCACAGAAAGGGGCAGGTTGTTGTTGTTTTTTTTTAAGGTCTGCAACCCTTGCTTTTCATATCAGTCTCTGTAGATCTTCAAGGCCTAATCCTTTGCAAGTGAAACATGAAACATCATCCATAAAGGCTGCAATCCTGTACATGTCTACCTGAGTGTGGTACTTAATTCCAGTAGAATTTATTTTATTTTATTTGTTCAATTTCTATACAGTGGACGCTCGGGTTGCGAATGTGATCCGTGTGGGATGCATGTTCGCAACCCGCAGCGGCGTGTCTGCACATGTGCGGGTTGCAATTTAGCGCTTCTGCGCATGCGCGACCGCCAAAACCTAGAAGTAACCCGTTCCGGTACTTCTGAGTTTTGGCGGGTCTGTAGCCTGAAAAAACGCAACCTGAAATGTCTGTAACCCGAGGTATGACTGTACTGACTTTCATCTGAGGATCACAAGGTGGTTTACAATATGAAAACACAAAAATACATACCATAATAACAAACGAAAACAGTACCCTCCCCACCCAACACAGTTTTAAAAGGCATAAATTGGTTAATTAGCCAAAGGCCTGGGAGAAGAGAAATATTTTTGCCTGACACCTAAAGATATGTAACGAAGGTGCCAGGCAAGTGTCCCTGAGGAGAGCATCCCACAAGTAGAGAGCCACCACAGAAAAGGCCCCTTCTCATGTTGCCGCCATCTGATCCTCATATACAGGGGCCACACAGAGAAGGACCTTGGATGGTGATTGCAGGTCAGTTTATATGGGGATAGGCATATCATTGAGGTATTGCGGTCCTGAGCCTTTTATGTAAACCTAGATGACCCTCAGGGTCCCTTCCGACTCTACACTTCTACGATTCTATATAGACAGGGCCAGCCCAGCAATGAGGCAAGATGAGGTGACTGCCTTAGGTGGCAGGATCTACTGGGGCAGCAGATCCCAATGTTGACCTTTCTTCCTCCCTTGTTCCTGATGTAGCTGTTCCCTCACCCTTTCTTCCCTGGTGGGAAGTAGGACGCCATTTTGGGGTCTGTCCCAGGTGCCCAAATGTATAGACCTGCACTGTATATAGACAGCGGTGATAAAATCATACAGGCAGCTGCCTAACACCTAGTCAGCCTATTATCAGGCACATCACTGTGGACAGTGAGGGGCAGTTTCAGACCGGGACATTCTCACCCCTACTTAGGAGGTGCCAGGAACTGAACCTGGGGTCTTCTGCGTGCAAATGAGATGCTCTACCAGGGAGCTACCTTCTTCCCCTGAGACAGTTCAGTGGCAACACAGGCTGCTGCAGACAAGTAACAAAAGGAACAGAACAGCGAAAGCCTTATTGTAAAGATCAAAAGCATCTGATGTGCTAATAGGAATGGTGAGGTGCTAAATCCTGATGACAAAGAGGATGGTCAGAGAGCAGCACAGGCTAAAGCCTGATTCAAACAGGATGTACGGCAGGTATACATTTGCCACCCATGGGCAGACCTAACGTTCCCCCAGGTGTGCACTTGCATGGATAATGTCACTTTTGATCAAAGCAATTGTGAATATATATAACCAGCTGGATCACAGCATGCAGGAAAGGCGCTGCTCCATCACGCTGAATTGCTCCTAGCAATTTTTCACATGCCTAAAGAAAAAACGCTTGGGATGGCTCCAATGTAGGCAAAGTGGTTTGTGTGAGCTGATCCCAGGAGACTGAACTAAGCATCCCCAACCAAGGATTTTTTGTTTTTGTTTTTTTTAGATTTTCACTTGATGCACATCCAACCCTCTCTCATTGGCTGCATATTAGTCAGTCTACCTCTATGTCACGTTTGCAACCTGCCCTTTTGCCAAGTCGTTCAATAGTAACTAGTTCCCCAATTTCACCTGCGCATCATCTCTTGGAGGTAGATTCAAGGCGTGGAGATGGGGCCTGGTGAATATCCCTGGTGGTCTAGTGGTTAGGATTGCAGGAAGGCAAACAGTGTTTCCATGCGCTCTGGTTTCCATAACAGTATTTCATGCGGGTGGCGCTGTGGGTTAAACCACAGAGCCTAGGGCTTGCCGATCAGAAGGTCGGCAGTTCAAATCCCCATGATGGAGTAAGCTCCTGTTGCTAGGTCCCTGCTCCTGCCAACCTAACAGTTTGAAAGCACGTCAAAAGTGCAAGTAGATAAATAGGTACCGCTCCGGCGGGAAGGTAAATGCCGTTTCCGTGCGCTGCTCTGGTTCGCCAGAAGCGGCTTAGTCATGCTGGCCACAAGACCCGGAAGCTGTACACTGGCTCCCTCGGCCAATAAAGTGAGATGAGCGCCGCAGCTCCAGAGTCGGCCACGACTGGACCTAATGGTCAGGGGTCCCCCCCCCTATTTCAATTGCACCAGAAGTGGTTTAGTCCTGCTGGCCACATGACCCGGAAAGCTACCTGCGGACAAACGCCGGCTCCCTCGGTCTTAAAGTGAGATGAGCGGCGTAACCCCATAGTCACCTTTGACTGGACTTAACTGTTCAGGGGTCCTTTACCTTTACCATTACCTGGGAATGTAGCGAACGTTATCATTCAGCTGGTACTGAACCCAGGACTTCTCTCAAGCTCAAAACTCTGCCCACCACAATATTCTAGCCTGCCTCCTGTTTACATTTTGGCATGAGGAGAACCATCCACACTGAGACAAGAATGATCGTGGTACAGCCTCTCCGTACACTGTTCCTTCTTTAAACATACAATTGTCAGTTGTTCCGGTTTTTATTTATTGCTTTAGCACCGTCCGTGTCCCTTGTGCTTCACAAAGATGGGAGAACAACTTCATGCCCACGTGGAACTTACGATACAAGGGAGACAACAGATGAAGAGGTGGGAACAGACAGAGGCAAGACAGTACTAAATGCTGAAGCTGGAATGATACATTTGCACAAGACCCATGCAGCAGTATTTGTCTCCTTTCAGATTTATTGGTTTTAATTTTGAATTTTTAAAATTTGTGTTCCCTATACAGCCAAATGCAATTTAGATTATCTCCAAAATCAAACAGAGAACCAGGGGAGAGGTATCAGGATTGGCTATTGAAGTGAGATCTGGAATTAAACTTTTCAGAAATGAATCCTAGGCTTCCCCCCACTCCCCTCTTCCTGGTTGTGTCTTACTAATTCCAGATAAATAAAGGCAGTATCATGATCTTGATATAGCCAATGCAAATTTGTAGGGTTGTTTCTCAATACAACCTTGCCTGAACCAGATAATATCTCTGCATGTCAGGTTCTGTAAATAAGCTGTGTGTCGGTTTTCATCTGAAAACACAGGCACTCTGGAGTGTTTAATTAAAATTAAGATGCCCTTTGCAACAAAGTCACCCTTCACCATTGCCAAACAACAGTGAAGAATGAACAACTAACCAGCATGAAAACACAAGCAAGCTCTCCTACAGTCCCACTTACAATTTCTCACCTGTGGCTGATTTGCTTCAAGTCCTACCCAGACATCAGGGATGGGAAACATCTGGCTCTCCAGATGTTGTTAGACTTCAGCTGCCATCAGCCACCTGCCAGGGCTGGGAAGGCTAGAGACAAGACTGCACAGAGCAACAGGGAAGACTCTTACCTTTCAATGGCAAATTATATCCCAGCAATGTAAAAGTGAGAGATTTGTACCTACATACATTTCCATCCGGGAAAGCAAGAGGCGCTGTTGTTGTTCAAAAAGACACCTGGGCCAGGAAAAACCTTGCCTTGAGTCCTTGTCAGGGCAAAAAGGTGGTATAAATAAATATATTTACCTTGCCTTGCAGGATATCTTTGGGAAAAGAAAAGGCTAAGGAGTAAACCCTGTCCAAATCCGGAATGGAGTCCCTAAGGCAGTTGGATGGCGCATTGTATGCCTCCTTCTGCCAATTCCTGCAGCCAAACTGGTGTTAGACGTCTTGCTCTGCTTTTCTTTGGACCAGTGAGGCAGAGAGGGGAGTCTTGTTGTCTAGGCAGTTCAGGACCTCCACACACTCTGCTGAGGCTTGCGCCTTGGAGAGGTCACTGCGGCAATTTGACTTCATCTCCGGAGATGCACTCCATCGTCTCTCAAAGGCAGATGGATGACAACAACAACAACAAAAACAACAACAACAATGGGAAGGTGTGGGGCAGGTCTAGTGAAGAGCCTAAGGACCAAACAAGGAGGCCTGGAGATACGCATTCAGCTGCTAGGCATGAGGTTTCCCACCGATCTTAAAGGACAGTTTCAGTAATATCATTCTCCCACTTCTTCTGCATTGAAAGGGCAGAACTTGCTGCTCTCATTCCAGGGAGCAATAAAACAATAAATATTCAGTGCTCCGAGGCTTTAAAAAAAAATGTCACACTGGATCCAGAGGGTATCAATAAATACCACATCCAACAAAATCTGTGCCTGTCCTTATGAACACGAAATATGTTCTGATGTGCACTTGCTAGAAGTAGAGCCCTAATGAAACAGACAGCAGTTCCTTCTGAGTAAGCATATATAGGAACGGACTGTAAGGATGCAATCCTGTGCACACATACTTCACAGTAAGCCCTACTGAACTCAGTGAGGTATGTTTTTGAGTTAACATAAAAGAGAATAGACACAGGAATATGAGCTGTCAGCATGCGACAACAGCCACATCCCAGGAATGGTTTTGACTGCAGGCTAAGCCAGGAGAGGGTAGCCATTGGGTCTCAAACCCTCAGTGAGTTAGGGCCTTCTCTGCATGTGAAGACAGGGGGTTTTCTGACCTATTAGCCGTCCGCTTTCAGTGTCACTAGTGACACTCCTGGACACTTCTAGCATTGTGGAGTTCTTTGGAGCCGGTCTTCCTATGAGGTGCTCTAGGCAAGGCTGTATATACACTATACATTTAAAAAACATTTAAAGCATGTGATTTCCCCCAGGAAACTGCCTCACAGTACTACAGTTCCCAGCACCCTGAACAAACTGCAGTTCCATGTGCTTTAAACGTGGTATAGTGCATGCACAGGTTAAATGCGCTGTTTGGCTCTGCTTAAATACTTAATGCACCGTAGGACAGAAAGAGGAGAAAGGTATGCATTTTTTGTAGGTCTATTTCCACAGTGAGCATAATGCGTTCTCTCAAATCACTTTCCAAGGAGCTAAGGGAACAGATTATGGTTTGGGCATCTGGCCTAAGAGTCCATAAAGTTGGCTCCCGAATATTTTCTAGCTCACTACTGCTCTCTGCTGATGGATCTTACATATTGAATAGGCCTGTTTTCACTACCCTACCTGCTGAAAATCCATGAAGATAATGATTGCAAAGAGATCCTTCTTTTTAACTTCTTTAGGGGAATATCATTCCCAGTTTGATGTGACATTTCTAAAGTTTGCCAACGAGACCTCTCCCAGAACTAAGTGCTCCATCTCACACCGTTTATGCACCAAAAGTGGCCCATCCATAGAAAAACCTAACTCCTTTTAGGTGTGCGTGTGGAGAGTACACATTAATACTACCTACAGTACAACAGCAGCCAAGAAGCTCAATACAAGCTTTCCACAAAAGGGAACCCTGTGATAACAAAATCTCCTCCAAAGTCTATGGATGGTGTGAATGGCAGTTTGCATTTCTTGGTACAGAAGGTGTTGATCTGATGTGTAGAGATCTTTCCTACTCTAATTAATTCAAGAGGGTTCTCAAAGCTGCTCTGTGCGAAAGAAACAAGCAGAAGGTTCATGATGTTTGGGTTATTCCTTCAGAGAAGTTGAGCACAGCTGGCTTAAACTGGTTCTGTTATCTTTTTCTGTCAAGGTCATGCTGATTAAGGCCAGAAGGAGCCCGGGTTTCACTTTTTTCTATCTCTCTTTCCAACTGAAACTGTATATAGTATGCTTAGTCTTAAGACAGTGCCAATCCTGAATGTATTGGATTTGTGACCATGATGCTCATTTGCTTTCAGTAGTAGTAAAGCTCTGCTGGACGGAATATTAATTGCCTCTGCTGTATTTTTTGAGAATCCTGCAACGAATTTAAGTTTTTTACTCTGCTAACTATACATTGGAGTTTTGCTCTGGATCAATGTTGAGTAGAATTCATGACAGTGAAGTGATTATAGTCAAACCTTGGAACTTGAAAGTAATCCGTTCCGGAAGGACATTTGACTTCCAAAACGTTCGAGTTCCAAGGCGTGTCTTCCGAGGAACGTTAAAAAACTGAGACGTTCGGCAATGGAGTGGTTCGAGAACAGAGGTTTAACTGTATAGCAAATATTATAAACTAGGGGTTGGTCCCCTACCCAGTCACCTCACCAACCTCCCTGCCATCCCCCCACATCAACCCACAGTGTCCCCTGTTATGGGACTACAACTCCCATGATCCCTAGCTAACAGGACCAGTGGCCAGGGATGATGGGAATTGTAGTCCAAAACATCTGGCGGGCCAAAAGTTGGGGGTGCCTGGTATAAAGCTTTATTCATGTATGTGACTACAGCAGCAAGGATATTACTTGCCCCAAAATGGAAAGAAGTCCCAGCAAAAGAAGAATGGATACAAAAACATGCGGAATATGCAGCAAAACTTACCGGAGAAATAAGAAATCAAGATAACAAACTTTTTATAAAAGAATGGAAATGGTTTATGGAATATTTGCAAGCAAACTGTAAACAGATAAGAACATTGGCAGGATTATTGTAATAACCTGCAGTTTTATAAGAGTATATATTTAAAGTACAGCAGATGAATAAACGAGCAAATTAAGTTTATTTGGATATGCAGAAAATATTAAAAATATATTTAAGGAACCACAGAAAGAGGGGGAAGGAAGTCAGGTTTTGAAATGTTAAAATGATTGTAAAATTATTGAAATGTATAAAACTGAAAATCATAAATCAAATATAAAAAGGGGGGGAAGAAGAGAAGGTTGAGTATAGTTGATGGGCGTTGTACATATATGGAGGTCTGCTTGTTCAATTCAATTCTCAAACCTTTTATTGGCATCACATACAAACATCCATAGCAAATCAATACAGTGGTACCTCGGGTTAAGTACTTAATTCGTTCCGGAGGTCCGTTCTTAACCTGAAGCACCACTTTAGCTAATGGGGCCTCCTGCTGCTGCCGCGCCACAGGAGCACGATTTCTGTTCTCATCCTGAAGCAAAGTTCTTAACCCAAGGTACTATTTCTGGGTTAGTGGAGTCTGTAACCTGAAGCGTATGTAACCCGAGGTACCACTGTACAGAATTACCGCCTTCCCAGTGACACAAAACATTTGTCCAATGAAAGAGGCAAAGCAGTGTAACATTACATTTCTGTGTCTCCAGGGAGATCAGACGTCTGCAATGTGTTTCAACAACAAAAAACCAGATAAAGATATTTAGCCACTAACTTGGTGAGCTCCTGATTATTCCCCAATAACAGAAAATGTATGACCTCTAACTCTGGTTTCCATTAGGGGATGCAGAGTTGATCTAGGGTACACAACGTGGGACAGCAAAAATCCTAAAAAGGAAACCTGCTTGCACTCGTTCTACCAGCTGGATAAACCCTGGCAGCTAGACTGGAATTCCGTTGAGGAATTGAGCTATAACTTTGGCGTTGAAGACCTTGAGGGCAGAGGGGATATGCAAATTACCTCTTGTTATAAAGAAACACATTATGGCCTACATAGACATCTTACTGGCATTCACCGCCGTTGCACGATGCGTGGACCATAGAATCCTATGATGGAATGTATTTCCCAGGTAATTGAATTTGAATACCTGCTGGAGGTTTGCTTGTTAATGAGCTGTCGCTTCCAAATTACTATGTTGAATATGGAACTTCACGTTGAAGACAACACATTGAACTAGTAATGAAATACATTGTGTGAAAGTACTACGGGTCATTTGAGAGCTCTGCATCCTTCATCTCTTTTACATGGGGCTGCTGAGGAATGAAAGAGGGAGACATTTAGGTACAGTGAGAAGGGAGAGACTCTGCAAGGGGGAAAGTGGCAGTTCTAGACAGCAGCAGAAGTTTGAGTAAAGCAGAGATGGAGAGACACTGAGGGGCTTTTGATGTTTTTTGTTTTTTAAATGAACCAGTTTTTACAAGGAAAAATAGTAGAGATGGGCACAGCTCTCAAGCTTATACCAAAAAGCAAACACAACACACCCCTTCCAAACTACCTTCTTGCTGTGCAGTTTTAAACCAGATGACTTTCAAGTATCATCTAAACTGGACTTTTAACTGCTTTGCAAAAAGAGCAGGTGTAGTAGAGTCCGTGCTCCTGTCTCGTTTGTATAGGAAATCAATCGGGCACCAGGTCTTTAAATATATCTTTTGCTTCTCTGAAATAAAGGGCGTTACAGATACAGATCTCTGGAGCGATGTAGGTTAATTGAAGTACATGTAATAATGCAATCTGGGTGCTGGCTTTGTACCACATGGTATACAAAGCATTTGGTATCTTATAAACACGCTGAATAGATCACATCCTAGCGATGAAAAACCCAGGGGGAACAAGAGGGGGGACCAAAATAAATACGGGTAAATAATGCAGAGGTTTGGGAAGCAGGCATTTCTGCTGGAAAACAAAAAGCATTCTGTCCCTTTAAAACAAGGTGTTTCAGATGCACCAGAAGGTAAAGGTACTGAGAGGGAAAGCTGGGAGGAGAAGCAGATGTGGGCGAGGACAGCGACCATATGAATTATCTGAGTCAGCGCCACACACACATAATTCCCGAGACACTTATTTCCAGACAGATTATGAATGCAGCTAAAGTGGCCTGTGAGGGAAACAGAAGGCGGCTGAGCCAGAAGCCGATTCTTTATTTCCTACAGTTTAACTTGGTGACCTTTGCGGCTCCATCGTATACGACTGGAATGGCAGATTTGAGAGGGCAAATCCCCCCATCGCAGCAACACCAAAGAGCAAGCATTAGTCAGAAAAAGAAATTCCACTTCCATCCCACACAAGCGCAACAAACAGCTGGAATACTGAGCGGCCGCAGAAGTGGGAGGCCTTTCCCCCCCGGCTGCTGAAAGGAGGGCAGCCAGGACCAGATCCAGAGGAGGTTCCTGGACCCTTAAGGAGGGAAACATTCCTCCAAATGCAAAAGCTCTTCCTGCACACGTCTCAGAGGTCTGAGTCTGAATCTGGCAACCTCACCTGGCAGCACATGCTCTGGCCATTCTGACCCCAGCCTTGACCCAGAAAGTGATCTTTAAATGTCCGGCAGCATATAATACACAGCCTCTTGCTCGACCTTTGCTCACAAATATACACTTCCTTAAATATAAGGGAGTCATAGCTGTCAACTTTTCCCTTTTCTTGCGAGCAATCCCATTTGGAATAAGGGAATTTCCCTTAAAAAAAGGGAAAAGTTGACAGCTATGAAGGGAGTTCAATTACATTTCCGCCCTACTTTTCATACAGAGCCCTGTAAGGACACCTCTCTTCTGTGCTATTTGCATGCATGTGCAAACGTTATTAACGTAGAGTAGAATGTGAGTCATTTTTATTTTTGAATGTTGCTTCTAGCTGATGCAGGTTTTGTACCTGAGCCACAGATCTGGGAAATGAACATAACATGATGTGTTTGTGGGCGCCAGACCCCTCTAATCCCTGGATCCAGCAAGTGTTAAAATCTAAACAAGCCGGCCCAGATTCCTAAACCCCTGGCTCTAGCAAGTGTTAAAATATAATCCTGGCTAGCTTCCCGATGAGGTAATCGCCTGGGTCTCAGGCTAGTAAGAGAACAAAGGAAAGGGGGCTCTGTGCGAGATGGCTAATGGGTAGGGCCCCTCCCTCATCTTGCAGATCGTGAGAAAGACAAAAGCCAGAGTTTTGGGGTTGTGATATAAATTACAAGTAAAGCAGCAAGAGAGAGTCACAGAGAAATTTTTGCTTTCTGTTTTACTCCAAGTCTGCAACTATGAGAGAAACAAGACCGTTTTGGGGTGTTAATGTTGTGAACCCCTCAATCGCATGCTTAGGTTGCATATGTGTAAATAATCCATATAGCATAAAAATACCACAGTCTCCACTTTACCTCATTTCCAAAAGGAAACACAAACTCTTGGTAAATACCTGGAGCCCCTGGAATCTTGCACTGCTCAGAGATTGGGGTGCCTTTAACCTCTCCAACAATATTTCTCTTGCAGGTTTTGCACATGTTCCCAAAGTGCTCCAGGGATTGCCATAGTACAGTCATACCTCAGGATGAATACGCTTCAGCTTAAATATTTTTGGGTTGCGCTCCACAACAACCCGGAAGTAACGGAACGGGTTACTTCCGGGTTTCGCCACTCGCGCATGTGCAGATGCTCAAAATGACATCACGCGCATGTGCGGAAGCGGCGAAACGCGACCCGCGCACGCGCAGACAGACACTCACGTCTTACATTCACTTCAGGATGCAAACGGGGCTACGGAACGGATCCTGTTCGCATCCAGAGGGACCACTGTACTTGAAAGAAAAGTGGTTAACACTGTACGCCAATACAGGCTTGCAGGGTGGTTGGCATGGTGGAGCAAACTTTCCTTCGGAAGCAGAGGAAGCCACCTTCTACGAAGGACCCATCCACACTTTCGTTCACCCTGTGATTTCTAGTCCCAGGTCTTAGAGGTTTTTGTTTTGTTTTGTCTTGTCTTGCCACTTTCCCCCAGGAAAACTGGTTGATCTTGGTCAGTGTTGTGTACAACAGCAGTTCTCCAGGATTTAATGAGATATTCCAAGCCTTACCTGGAGATCCCTGGATTGAATCTGGGACATTCTGCATGCAAAGCAGGTGATCTTCCAGCGAACTATGGCCTCCCCTATTCTGGAGGATTTATCATTTGAGATAATATACTCCTGTAACAAATGTGGGGGTTGCTCGTGCGCAAGTTGGTGCCACTCCTGGCTAGGTTGCCTTGTTAAACCTTTTCTGTCTGGACAGCCCCTGCACTTCGTGGCTGTTCAGTCGCTAGCAGTATCCGTCAGTGGGCGTTTCTTAAACCTTTTCCAGCATAAAAGTTGTTTGACTCCAAGTCTCCTCCTACTCTCCCTGCGCGGAAGTCTTCTGCGCAGGGAGCGCGTGGGTAGCGGAGGACCCGTGCTCTCCTCGCTGATCTCCGGCGAGGAGTCCTGGAGCCCCCTCGCCGATTCCCCCATCTGCCCCCCTTTATCCCTGGTGTTATGCTGATTTCTTTCCCCAGATGGTGAGCTGCCTCTCCCCCTGCTGGGCCCTTCTCCAGCATCGCTCGAGAGCCTAGCCTCCGCCTCTGGCTCCGATGTCAGTTCCCTGACATCCCCTGCAGTAACTCACACAGTATCTGGGATCAAAGAACCAACCAGAATCCTTATAGGGCTGCCATACATACAGAATATCTTGGACATATCTGGGATTCGTCCAGGTGGAATTTCTGAAAATCAGTGAAAACCCAGGTGTATGGCAAGTGTTGATTTTTTGCCAAATTTCTAAAAAAAAAATATAGCTCAAATACTTCAATTTTTTAAGGAGATTTTGTGTCTGGATTTTCACTTTTTGAAATATGGCAACCCTATCTTAGCAACGCTGAGATGGCATAAGCAGACTCCATGAATTAAGTCCCTCAGTTGAGAATAGCACTCAAGAATCCCGATTCCTAGTTTTCATAAATATATATCACTGGGAATTACAAAGCCAGTATTTTTGGACAATAACATTGTACCATTAATCAATTTTGTTGCAGGATATTTTCTCCATTTAAATGACCCCAGAGCGTGGTGCAGCATAAAAACACATAATTAAGACACAATGCTGGTTAGGAGGTCTTTCCCTCATTGTTGTGCTCAGTTGTTGTTGTTTTCAAATGGTTTGTGAGTATATGAGGGAATGAAAAACAAACTATTAAGCATGACCTTTTTCGTCTCACAATTGGTGTCTTGTGTATCGAAGTTAGCCCTGTTTAGGGAAGCTTTTAATATCTGAAGGGCTATTGTATTTTAATATTTTGTTGGAAGCCGCCCAGAGTGGCTGGGGAAACCCAGCCAGATTGGTGGGGTATAAATAAATAAATAAATAAATAAATAAATAATTATAATTATAATTATAATTATTATTTCACATACTTAAAAAAATGTCAAAACTTGGATGCAACGCAAGTGTAGTTACATCTGTTAATTATTTACAGGGCAGCTAATTACTCATTTTAATTATTTAATTAGTTGACTAGCACTAGTTCAGTCATTCTGCTACTGCCTCTCAGCTCTTCCTAGGACTTGCTAGCATCTATTTTCCTTCCTTCCTTTGCTGCTGCATCCGAATTATTCTCTCTCCCCCAGATTGTTTTCATAGCTTTTCCATTTTGGTGAGGAATGCAGCAGATCCCGGTTGCTGTGCCAGCCGCCTCAGAAAGTTTATTGAGAAATGCTGTTGGCAACCTTGCCTCCTTCAAAGCTGAGGTAATTTGTGAAGGGAACCCGGGGTGACTTTGGGAGGGTGGAATTTGCTTTGCCATTCACCGAGCCAGCCGGAGTCTCAAAGTGGTGTTTCACTCTATAAAACAGTTCCAGCCAATTCTTCAAAATTTGTATTCCAGGTTAACAAATGCCTTTCTGCCACCACACGGAGATTTACACAGAACCTAAATGGACTACACAAAATCTCACAGGAAAAACAGCTAATGTTGAACTACAAAATAACGGACCAGGAGGTGGAAGGGGCTATCCAGAACATGCAATTAGGTAAATCTCCAGGACCAGATGGTTTGACTTCAAGATATTACAGATCTTTGAAAGATTGGTTAATACAACCATTGAAGGAAGTCTGTAATGAGATATTGGAAGGAAGTAAGGCACCAGAGTCGTGGAAGGAAGCTTACATTACACTTATACCGAAAACAGAGACTGAAAAGACACAGCTCAAAAACTACCGCCCCATATCGCTGCTAAATGTGGATTATACAATTTTTGCAGACATTTTGGCCAAAAGATTAAAAAAGGTGTTAGTAGAAGAAATCCATAAAGATCAAGCGGGCTTTCTCCCGGGCAGACATTTGTCTGACAATATGAGGAATATAATTAATATTTTAGAAAAACTTCAAGTGAATATTAATACTAAGGCTGTCTTGATATTTGTGGACGCGGAGAAAGCCTTTGACAACATTTCTTGGAGCTTTATGAAGAAGAATCTACAGGGGATGGGGGTAGGCCAAGGTTTTGAAAATGGTATAGGTGCAATTTATTCAGAACAAAAGGCAAAATTAATTGTGAATAATGTAGTGACAGAAGAGTTCAAGATTGAGAAAGGGACACGACAAGGTTGCCCAATTTCTCCACTGCTTTTTATATCCGTCCTTGAGGTTTTGTTAAACATGATAAGAAAGGACCAAGAGATCAAAGGTATACAAGTGGGAGTTAAACAGTATAAATTGAAAGCATTTGCTGATGATCTAGTATTGACCCTACAGGAACCAGAATCTAGCACAAAAAGGGTATTGGAACTGATTCAAGAATTTGGGCAAGTAGCAGGTTTTAAGCTGAATAAGATGAAAACTAAGGTTTTAGAGAAAAATTTAACTGTAAATGAGAGAGAGAAATTTCAGGAAGAGACAGGACTAACATTGGTTAAGAAAGTGAAATATTTAGGGGTTAATATGACTGCTAAAAAATGTAAATTTATTTAAGGATAATTATGAAAAATGTTGGATTGAAGTGAAAAAAGACTTAGAAATATGGTCAAATTTGAAGTTATCATTGTTAGGCCGAATTGCTGTGATAAAAATGAATGTGCTGCCAAGGATGTTGTTCTTGTTTCAAACATTACAAATTTTGGATAAGATGGATTGTTTCAAGAAGTGGCAGAAAGATATTTCCAGATTTGTTTGGCAGGGCAAGAAGCCTCGAATAAAATTTAAGATATTAACTGATGCTAAAGAAAGAGGTGGATTTGCCCTGCCAGACCTAAAACTCTATTATGAATCAGCTGCTTTTTGTTGGCTGAGAGAATGGCTGCTACTTGAAAACACTGATGTGTTGGACCTAGAAGGTTTTAATAATGTATTTGGTTGGCATGCATATTTGTGGTACGATAAGGTAAAAGCATATAAAGCGTTTAAAAATCATATTGTCAGAAAAGCATTGTTTAATGTATGGATAAGATATAAAGATTTGTTAGAAAAGAAAACCCCAAGATGGTTGTCACCAATGGAAGCGAAGGCACAGAAAAAACTCAATATGGAGGCCAAATGGCCAAAATATTGGGAAATTCTGGAACAAGAGGGAGACAGACTAAAATTGCAGAGCTTTGAAAAATTGAAAAATAAAGTGTGAGATTGGCTCCATTATTATCAAATAATGGAGGCATATAATTTGGACAAAAAAGTTGGTTTCCAGGTGGAAAAATCAAAATTGGAAACAGAATTGTTAGACTCCAAAATCAAGAATTTGTCAAAAATGTATAACTTGCTGTTGAAATGGAACACTCAGGATGAAACGGTGAAATCTGCTATGATTAAATGGGCACAAGATGTTGGACATAATATAATGATGGCTGACTGGGAACAGTTATGGACCACAGGTATGAAATTTACGGCATGTAATGCCCTAAGAGAAAACTTAATGAAAATGATTTATAGGTGGTACATGACACCAGTCAAGCTTGCAAAAATTTATCATATGCCTGACAATAAATGTTGGAAATGTAATGAGACTGAAGGTACATTCTTTCACCATTGCTGGACGTGCCCAAGGATTAAGACATTCTGGGAGATGATTTATAATGAAATGAAAAAGGTATTGAAATATACCTTCTTGAAGAAACCAGAGGCCTTTCTCCTAGGCATGGTCGGCCAATTGGTGCCAAAGAAGGATAGAACCCTTTTTATGTACGCAACAACAACAGCAAGAATACTCATCATGAAGTATTGGAAGACACAAGATTTGCCCACCCGGGAAGAATGGCAGATGAAGTTGATGGACTACATGGAACTGGCGGAAATGACTGGCAGAATCCGAGACCAGGGAGAGGAGTTGGTGGAAGAAGACTGGAAAAAGTTTAAAGATTATCTACAGAAATATTGTAAAATTAATGAATGTTAGAAAAATGTTGAAATGAAGTTATATGGCTTTAGTAGAAATATTATAAGGAATTAAGTACAGATAGGTTAATAGAGTATTAAAGGAAAAAAATAAGGTTAGAATGAGTTAAGATAATTATAGGACTGAAAACAGAGAAGGATGGAAAGAAATTGCTGAAATAATTAACAGAAGTGGAATACAAAAAGGGAGGTGTGAGGAGGTCGTGGAAATAAGTGAATGAAAGAAGGGATAAAGAAATTGGTTGATTTATTTTACTGTCTTAATCTTGTTTTGTTAATTCGATGTGTTGTATTGTATTGTTTTTCTTTTTCTTTTTCTTTTTTTCCCTTCTTTTTTCTTTTAGTGTTTTTGGAAAAATAATAAATATTATTTTTAAAAAAAGAAAAAAAGAGATTTACACAGAACCAGCCACAACTGCACAGTCACAAGAGACCTCTCAAAGCCGGAGACAAATGTTCGGCCAAAAATGTCCAGAAAGAAGGACCCTATACAAATCGACATCTTATTTATTAAATAAATACGAACGAATCTTTATTGCTAAAAGCTATGAGCCATCACCATTGGTCACAAGGCGTAGAATACAAATAATTGATTTAAAACTGAACAACACCAACAGCAAAGCAAACAAAAATGTACAAAAATGTAGAAAAAATCACTCTTGCCTAAGTTAAGCACTTCACATCTCACACTCCCCCTTATGATACTTGTCTTGGAGCCTAGCTGTCAACTTAACTTGCAGCCAAGGCAAATTTTTGCAACCAGTGCAGTAATAAATACATTACTGCGGGCCAGCAAAATAGAGTTTTTAATAAATATATATATAGGAAGGAAAAAAAAGGTATCATACATTATATCTCCCCAACCCAACCCAACCCAACCCAACCCAACCAATGTTTAGAAAGTAGTTTAAGATATTTTTTCAGGCTTTACAGCCACAGAAAATAGTTATAAACAGTGATAAAAAATGAGGTGCCATTACTTATATAATACTTACTCATTACTTATGTGAGCTTTGGGTTCCACCACAAAATGGCTGCCATGGGCAGCTAAAAAGGTGCCAGTACATCATACCAGTAACTATTATCACAAAAAACCCTGCTTATAAAGTATTGTGTTGGGTTTGATTTTTTTTTCATTCCAGAAACTTAGAAACCATGTTCATCTTTCAATAAAATTGTGTTTTTAAGGGTTTATTCCAGCTGGTATTTGTTAACTTAATTCAAATAACATGGCCATTCCCCCATATTTTCCTGAAACATTCTGAAATAGGAAAACGTTTTTCCATTGGCGACCAAGGCATAGCCTTGCGCATATTAGAAGGCATATTGACTAAATAAATGTATGTCCACTTTTTCTACTTCTGTATGGATTACTTGCAAAAAAAGGAAAAAAAGTTTTGGGATTTCTTGATCATCTGTGTCCTATGATTTCCTTTGTGTTTTGCAACACATTGCTCCAGAAATGTTTTATCCTGACACAAAACCTGAAAATGTGTACCAAGTCCACTTTAATTGCTTCGCATCTCCAGCATCTTAACTTAGTTTTCTAAATTACACCCGCAAGGTGTTAAACGCCGCTGATACATGTATTTGAAAAAAGTTTTCCTCTTTACACACTAGTTATTGAAATAATTTATACTCTGCCCTTCCACAAAAGGTCTGACCTTCTAAGGATCTAATTTCATATTTACCAGAAGATTATAAAAAGTAACTGTGCAGTCCTGGGACAATTAGTGCAAATGTTTAAAGCAGTTGGCGACTGGACTTCACCCTGTTGATTCACAGGACTTTTGCCTGCAGGGCAAGGCCTGGCTCACAGATGTCAGGGTTAAGCAAACGTCTCATAGACTTTTATTGCCACCAATTTAACCGCACATCTTCAGAGGCAAAGTCGGATTTGGAACATATTTGATATAGCCTTTGAAGTCAAAAAAGGTACAGATGTTCCACACATGATAAGCACCTACAGATCCTTAGGAATTCTGTTTTTTACGCGTGCAAATGGGTAAAGAGACTAGAACTCCTTTTGTTTTTTGATTTAATCAAGAGTGGTTGCCATGTGTCCTCTTTTCCCAGGACATGTCCTCATTTTGAGGGTTAAAATTTGAGACAAATTGCATTTATGTGCTTTGAATGGCCGTCATAGCATCATAGCGTCCTCTTTTTTGCTCTTCAAAATATGGCATCCCTATGACTTTCTTTCAAACATGTTATCCTTATGAAAATTCTTCAGCATTTTAGTTTGATTCCCCCCCCCCCCAACATGTTCATTTTGTGTATTCGGCTTTAGCTAATGTACACACTTTTGCAAGCATTTTTTCTAATACCATGCAATTTTGTATGTTATTTTCTCTCTCAGATTTATTTTTTTGCATATTTCCCTCAATTTCTGCATTTTTCTAATATAAGCATTGTTTGGTTGGACAACTGCATCACAAAATTCAGGTGGATGGCTGTGTTTCAGGTCCCATATTTTTTCAGAAAGTGCAAATTTGATAATTTTGCTTTAATTGCAAATTGAATTGAATTTGACCCGCATCCCTAGACTTCACTGACTTATTTTGGGAGTCAACCCACTCTGGCTTGGGTCCCCCCCCCCAAAAAAATGTTTTGTACTTCTTCAGACCTTGGGGTTCTCCCAACATTGTTGACACCTCCCTCTTTTGTGTGGGTGGTACCATTTTGGCTACATAAGCAATGACACACACTTCTCAGCATCAGGAATACGGGGAATGATTCATGGGGACTGGGGCCAAAACAGTGTGAGTAAGAGGAATATCAAAACATGTTGCCCATAAACTAATTCCGAATTATCATATTGTAATATACTTCTTCCGCAGTCCTCAGCTATAAACATATATACACAATTCCAGACTGTTTTTCAGATGCAGAAATATTTTGTTGCGTCTTCATAAGGAACTTATACAGCTTTTAAATGCTAAAGTTTTCCTACTCTTGTTTAAGGCCTAGTATTTGCAATCGTTCCACCACAACTGTGGAAATATATGTTATGCCTTTGTGAGTCTTGGTGTTCTCTTCAGAATTCTATGCAAAGCCCTGGAAGAAACATGTTATTGTCTTCACTGTAGATCTGTTCAAAAATGATATTCAGAGAAGAACAGAAATTCTGTGCCTTGCAACATTATCTCATGCATGTTTACTCATAAGCAAGACATGTAGAGTTCAATGGGACTGTTATGTATTCAGTGGTTTGTGTTTGCCTGAGCTTGAGTCGGGACTAATTGATTCTGAGCCCCTGTGTTCTGATTCAGTATGTGATAGCAGGATTTGGGCTACTGCCATTGGCCCATAAACTCTGAGTTATGATTCGCAGCTTGGGCGTTTAGGTAGCCAATCACATTGAGAGTGGGAGTGGCCCAGGCCTTCAGAAATCTTTATAAGCAGTTGCTTTGCCCCTGTTGCTCAGTTCTGTTAGTTCAATAAAGGCTCTTGCTGTTATTGCTGTGTGGGAAGCAAGGGACTCTTCAGGGACCATTTCCAAATGAAACATATATTGGATGCTAGATTCAGGTAGGTAGCTGTATTGGTCTGACGCAGTCCAAATAAATAAAAAATAAATAAAAAACTTGTCCAGTAGCACGTTAGAGACCAACTAAGTTTGTTCTTGGTATAAGCTTTCGTGTGCATGCACACTTCTTCAGATACATTGAAACAGAAGTCACCAGACCCTTATATATAGTGGGAGGGTGGGGTTTTTCTCAGGAGGGTAGTAGGAGATAGCTGATTGACTCAATGAGTATGGTAAACCTGTTGACGACAGGAATGCACAAGAAAGCTTATACCCAGAACAAACTTAGTTGGTGCTACTGGACAGCTTTTTATTTTTTTTAAATTATATTGGATGTTAGTTTGCAGCCCTATCCTATGTAGAGTTAAATGAGCCCACATTGAAATCAATGATCTGACATGTTCATGTAACTGCAACTTTACACTTTGGTGCAATGCATGCTTATTTGAAAGTAAGTTTCATTGAAATCTGAATCTGCAAAGTAAACATTATTGAGATTGGGCTGCCTGGCTGCATTCACAAGCAGAATTAGAAATGGCAGCGATTGGTGCAGTGTGGGGTTGGCATTTACCCAACCTCCCAGCAAATGAGTTGCTGCTACCTACCAGAAGGTGAGGTGGCCGTGTGGGTGGCATGATGCAAATGGACCAGCAAGAAAGCCTATTTAAAACCAATGGTATGTTTGCACTACACACCCCTCCCTGCTGCCTCACCCCTTCCCCTCTTAGTACAGTGGTACCTCGGGTTACATACACTTCAGGTTACATACGCTTCAGGTTACAGACTCCACTAACCCAGAAATAGTAGCTCGGGTTAAGAACTTTGCTTCAGGATGAGAACAGAAATCGTGCTCCGGCAGCGCAGCGGCAGCAGGAGGCTCCATTAGCTAAAGTGGTGCTTCAGGTTAAGAACAGTTTCAGGTTAAGAATGGACCTCCGGAACGAATTAAGTACTTAACCCGAGGTACCACTATAAGTGGTAGCGACTCACATGCTGTGAGGTCAGGTAAGTGTCTCCATCACCCATCCACTCATTCCACTGAAATCAATGGGACTTCTTTCCAAATAATTGACATCACAATCAGACAATTAAGTTCTATGCAGCCCAATCCTATGCATTTTTACTAAGAATTCTCGTTGAGTTCTGAGAGGCTTGCTCCCAAGGAAGCATCTTCAAGATTGCAGTCTTCGTTTCAAAAAGAAAAGTTACTTTTGAAAAGAATGGGGTGGGCATCTGCACATCTAAAAATACAATTGACTGTATTATTTATGTGGAACAGTGCAGCTCTGTGGACTTCCCCCATCTGTTCAGCTGCAGAAAACTAAATTGAAGTTAAATGGGCTTTTAGAAAAATCATTATGGCTTAAATTGAACATGATTCATTGGGAAAATAAAGCCATATGTGTTGCATTAGTTTTTCATCTTTGCTCTGTCCCAGTTTTGCTTGATTGGATTTATGTCGTATTTGGTATTTTAGATGTGACACAGCAATTTAGAGCTGAAGAAGACCACTCTGCATTTCAAAGTAGTGTTTACAGTTCCATTGCATAACTTACTAACTAAAAAAACCAATAGAAGTTGGAGTCATAAGATTCTACAAGCTTCTCTGGATTTTACTGCTCTAAAACCATGCCTACATTGCATTGTTGATGTGCATACCACAGTAATTCATGCCTTCATCACATCCAGACTGGATTCCTATAACATGAAAAGCATTTGGATGTTTCACTTGGTGCAGAATACATCCTACCAAGCAGCTGACCAGAGTTGTCTGCGGGAACTTATTGCACCAATTTTACAAGAACTACCCTGGCTTTTGCTTGGCTTAGTCCAGTTAAAAGTGATAGTATTGACCTTTAAGGTCATGGTTGCGCATACTGTTGAAGCAGACCCTGCGAGCGTTCCTATTTTCCAGGGACAGTCCCAGATTTACGGAAGCCGTCCCAGTTTCTGATTTGATCCTGGAATCTCCTGCTTTTCCTTAGGATGTCCCTATTTTCATTGGAGAAATGTTGGAGGGTATTTAGATATGGGACTCCCAAGCCACCCAGGGGCGAAGGAAGGCTAACCGGTGCAGGGTGTGGGGTAAACCGCTCGGAGGCGTTTGCGCGTGCAGCGTACGTATGGCACATGCACAGTGCTGCTATGTGCCACACATGCGCCAATGGGCGGTTTGCCGACGGGGCAGCGTATGGATGGTGGAGCTGCAAAGCCGCACGCAGCCGCTAGCTAGCAGGTAGGCTTGCCTTGCGTGCTGCTTTGCAGCCCCCGCTCGCTGTAGGCCTGGGAGTTGCGGGGGGCAGGCGAGCGGAATGTCACCTCCGTCAGGATGGCACCCAGAGCACGGCACACCTGCCTTGCTCCACCTCTGAAGCCACCTGAAGGCAGCCCTGTATAGGGAAGTTTTTCCTTCTGTTTTTATGTATGTTGGAAGCTGTCCAGAGTGGCTAGGGCAACCCAGTCAGATGGGTGGGGTATAAATAGTACAATTATTATCATTATTATTATGGAAAGGACATCCCTATTTTCATCGGAGAAATGTTGGAGGGTATGTTGAAGGACCACCCACTCTCATATGAGCCTACCTGCAAATTAAAGTAATCCTCCCAGGCCTTGCTCACTCTTTCTGAAATACAGTGGCTGGCCAAGTAGAATATGCCCTTTTAAAACTATGGTACTACCAACATTGCAGAATTTCTTGCCTAGAATGTTTGCCTTCCTCCTTTCCTTCCTGCTGTTTTTGGGATGACTAGATCTGACATGTTTCTGGCCTGTATGGATTACTATGAACTGAGGCAGTTAATTTTACTTGTTGTTTACATTCCATTGGTTCATGTGGTTGCTTCATTTTAGAGCTTTGCAGACTTCCTTTTAATAAAATGGAAAGGCGAGAGACACAATAGGGGAATTGCTAGCTTGTCATTGGGAAGCTGGGTGTTCTTCATTCTGCTAGCTGATATTTGATGCACCAGATGTCTGGACTTCCTTTGGGGGTGAGAGGGGCTCCTCCTCTCTTTTATTGTTTTCAAATTGACATTTTAGTTAAATAGATTTTCAAACTACTGCCAAAATAGTTTCATTCCATGAGAATAACACCTCATTAACAAAACTAGTGCACTTTTGATCATTCTTCTCGTCCTTGGGTCCAGTAGCATTCCAAAATGAGATAAGATAAAAAGGTCACTGTTGTTCAAGCAGGGACTTATGTTTGGTTTGTCTCTTTGCATAAATATTCATAAAAGGTCAATTTACTCATCAGCATGGCTCATCAAACCCTACACAACTATCCCCTTGTAGACAATACATTTTCCCCAAATATATTGCCAGAAGCATTGAGATGATGTCAGCAAATTATCACCAGAGCTTTATGGGTTTTCAGAATATTTGGCTTTAAGTAAACCCAGAAGGGTTTACTTAAGGGACGCGGGTGGCGCTGTGGGTAAAACCTCAGCGCCTAGGACTTGCCGATTGCATGGTCGGCGGTTCGAATCCCCGCGGCGGGGTGAGCTCCCATCGTTCGGTCCCAGCTCCTGCCCACCTAGCAGTTCGAAAGCACCCCCGGGTGCAAATAGATAAATAGGGACCGCTTTATAGCGGGAAGGTAAACGGCGTTCTGTGTGCTGTGCTGGTGCTGGCTCGCCAGAGCAGCTTCGACACGCTGGCCACATGACCCGGAAGTGTCTGCGGACAGCACTGGCTCCCGGCCTCTAGAGTGAGATGAGCGCACAACCCTAGAGTCTGGCAAGACTGGCCCGTACGGGCAGGGGTACCTTTACCTTTAAACCCAGAAGGATTATTAAGGGTCTTAGTGTTATAAGGTACCTGGTTATAACCTTAATCTTTATAGCAGGCTTCCTCAAACTCGGCCCTCCAGATGTTTTGAGACTACAACTCCCATCATCCCTGACCACTGGTCCTGCTAGCTAGGGATCATGGGAGTTGTAGGCCAAAAACATCTGGAGGGCTGAGGTTTCTAGTATAAGTTCACTTTGTTGACAATGCTTCTTTACTGCTGGTGGATTATTATTTTTTATTTTTTATTTGGTTTTTCAAATTACATATCCAACCTAAAACATGAATGAATGAATGAATCTTTATTTTGCCTCAGCCATCGGCCATAGCAATAAAACAACAATATGATATACAAAGAATAGAAATAAAATGTCAATTATATAAAATACATTTTAGCGTTTTGAATCAGTAGTCAAATAGTGGATCTTATTCTAATTGCCCCAGCTAAAAACCTTGCAAGCTTTGCTGTCAACCTGCTCATCTTGATCTGCAAAGAGAAGGGACAGTGTGGCAGTGGCTGGGCAACCCAGAATGGACAATAAAAGAGGGGTAATGACCTCATTCCTCAAGTCTTTATAAAGAGTGCAACCGAGAAGGGCATGTGCCAATTCGGTACTGCCATCTCCACAGGGACATAAGGGTTTTTTCTGTGGAATCTGTTGGATCAAGTACAGCCGAGGGCAAATACATTCCATCTTGCGAGAGTAAAAGCGCGTCTATATTTTAGAATTGCTAGTTTATGCAGATAGGGTGCCAGAGAGTCAAAATGGGTAGGTGGGAAATTGTCATACCATGGGCAGAATTTCCTTATTGTGGCCAAGTTGTTCTGATGCTCGATATCATTTTGGCACTGACAAATTAGACTGTTTGCTTTACTAAAACCCAAAGTGAGTAGCTGTTGTGGTGATAAACCACAAGAGTGAAGTTTTTGATAGACAATTTTAGTCCAGGCGCTCTTGTGACAAACTTGCAGCACTAGGGATATTAGACTGGGGGAATTTGAGTTTAGGCAAAGCCAATAGTTAAGTGTCCAGATCCGCAATTCTACCGAGGGAAGATTAGCCTCTAGGCACAATGATGTGTTTGGGGCACAGGGTGGTACAGAGAAAATTAACCTTAAGAACTTTGATTGGACAGCTTCTGTAGATCCCAGGTAAGTGCCTGTCCAGATCTGAGCCCCATATAATAACTTTGCTAGGGGTTTAGCTTGGAACACTTCCAGGACTGATGGTATACGTTTACCACCTTTTGCGTAGAAAAAGCGTGTCAGAATTTTGGCTTTGGGACGCTTTTTCTTTTGCACATTTCTGGTGTGCTCCCCTTTTTCCGTAGACTGGAAAATAAGGCCAAGATATTTGAAAACTTTGACCTGTTCAATTAGCTGGTTGTCCATGTGCCATCTATGGGCCCTATAGTTTCTTGGGAAAACTAACAGTATCCCCAGAAAATTTATTAGCCTGGCCTCCAGTAACTACAACTGAGGTCAAAAACTTCATCATGCAGCTAAAAAACAACAAAGCACCAGGCATCGATCACTTGCCTCTGGAACTCTTGAAATCTAACATTGATTGGTGGGCACCCCTCCTTGTGGTAATATTCTCACTTATTGATTCATCTGGTTTACTCCCTGACGCTTGGGCCACAGCAGTTGTCATCCCTATATTCAAAAAGGGCCTCACATCTGATCCGGTTAGCTACAGACCAATCGGTTTGTTACCTATAAACTATATGCAAAGCACCTCTGTAACAAACTAGCCAACTGGATAGATGATGAGGCTATTCTCGCTGAAGAGCAAGCAGAATTTATGCAAGGCAGATCTACCCTGGATCATTACTTTGTTCTAGCACATCTCATTGACAAGTATGCTAAGAAACCACGTGGTGTGCTTTTTCATTGATTTGAAAGCTGCATTTGACTCAGTTTCACGAGTAAGACTGTGAGATAAGCTGAACTTCTCAAGTATAGACAGACTACTGTACTTGGTCAAATGCTTTTATAAAGATACTGTGCTGAAAGTGCGCTGCTCCACAAATGGACAACTTACAAGACCTGTACCAGCCACAAAAGGAGTCAAGCCCCAGCACTGTTCAACTTATATATCAATGGTATTGTCCAGTGTCTAGCATCTCCAGAATATCATGCCCCTAAATTGGCCACAAAACCCATCTCAATACTATTATATGCAGATGATATGGTTCTTCTATCCCAACCAAAAGTAGGCCTAAAAAGACTGATGAGGGCATTTTCAGGATATTGCCAGAGAGAACAGCTGGCCGTGAATTACAAGAAACCAACATACAACATAAAGACAAGATTCCAGAAAATCTCCTGGACTTCCCTCCTCCCCTTTGTTGGTCCTATTGTTAATCATTTCCTCCTGCAACTTTTATAATAATCCAAATCTTTTACATCTCCATTTTATCTAAAATTCACCATAAAACTACAAGTGATTCAAATCCTAGTAACAATTTTAAATGTTTACAATGGTTTTTAAGATAAATTACAATTCCCCCCCATTCTTTATTAATATTTTGGTCTTCCTGGTTTCTGATTCTTCTGGTCATTTTTGCCATTTTGGCATAATCCATCAATTTACCGTAATCTTCCATTCTTTTCTGGTTGGGACGTTATCTTCTTTCCATCTCTGGGCCAATAACACCTGGGGGATTATTTTAAGTTGGTCATGCATCCTGCTTCATTTCATCTAACCTTCTTAGCAACAAGATTGGCAGATTTTTACTTTTTATTTTTTTTTAATATCAGCCTTCTCTGCCACCTCCTGATTGAGTCTTGGTGAGACTAAAAAGTTAGTTCTCTTCCAGCTTTTAGACATTCCCACCTGGGATCACCTTAAAGGTAAAGGTAAAGGGACCCCTGACCAGTAGGTCCAGTCGTGAAACGACTCTGGGGTTGCGGCGCTCATCTTGCTTTACTGGCCGAGAGAGCCGACATTTGTCTGAAGACAGTTTTATCAGGGCATGTGGCCAGAATGACTAAGCCGCTTCTGGCGAACCAGAGCAACACGCGGAAATGCCGTTTACCTTCCCACTGGAGTGGTACCTATTTATCTACTTACACTTTGTGCTTTTGAACTGCTAGGTTGGCAAGAGCAGGGACTGAGCGACGGGAGCTCACCCCGTCGCAGGGATTTGAACTTCTGACCTTCTGATCCGCAAGCCCTAGGCTCTGTGGTTTAGCCCACAGCACCACCCGCCACCTTAACATCCAGCTATCTCACTGGCAGAATTGTCTGTGCTGAGGGACCTGGATGGTGGCTGTTGAAAGAGATGCTGGAACTGATAGAGACTTTGCCTGATTCAGCAGGGCTCCTTATCTTATAAGGTTATGGCGAGCCTTAGAATCCTTATGGGAGGGAATCTTTCATGGTCATACTGATATAATTTAGAAGACTCCTAGGGGCTCTGCTGTAAAACTCAGTCCTATAATGATTCCCGCAGTGACTAAGCTCCGATCAATTTTGGAGTAAAACCAGGCCTCCCTCCCCCAAATGTAGTGACTCTTATATACTCAAGGGACTCCCTGCACATGAAGCATAAAGTTTGAAAATTAAATTACCACTATGGTCTGCCGCAACTGTCACTGAATCCTTCTTCCACTCTGCTTCAGTTTGCTTACCTTGCTTATTTTTGCGACGAGAGCCCTCTGTTTAAGTTCATTCCAGTCTTGCTGTCATCCATCTGCAATTACACTGCACTTGCAAGCGAGTCAAGCTATGTCACACGTTTTGGCTGCCATTGGCCGTAGCTACTCCAGTGTCACAGTCTGTGATGTCATAGAGACTTGGACCACACAACTGTCTGCTTTGGAACAATGGGGGGGGGGGGAGAGAGAAACTTATTCTGTGTTCTCAGGAGGCTCAGCTGCATTCTGGGTAAGTTTACGCTAAGCAAAAGGGTACAAGAAGAGTTTTTGAATAACACCTTGCTAATGCCCATTGGTCAAGCAGTTTCAGATCCTAATTCTGGAAAGAGATAGACCTCTGTAGCAACTTAACATTGTAGGGGATGAATGCTTAGAGAAAGAAAGAGAGAGAGAGAATATTTACTTTGTGCAAACCCTTTGAGGTGCCATGTTTAAAAAAATGATATGTATAGACCAGGGGTCGGCAACGTGTGGCCCATGGGCCGGATGCGGCCTGCGAAGACCATTTTACCGGCCCATGAGCTGCCCCTGAACCCAGTCTCCCGCTCGGCGAGTCCCCCCCGCGCTGTGCTAAACTGGCGCAGTGTGGGGACTTGCCAAGCGGCACCAGAAATCACATCTGCGCATGCACAGATACCGGAAATTGCATCTGCGCATGTCCAGATGTTGGAAATCGCTTCTGCGCAAGCGCGATTTTCAGCGTCTGGGCATGCACAGAAGCGATTTCCAGTGTCGCACTGTGCCAGTCCGGCCCACAGATGATCTCCGTGGGAGTGATCCAGCCCATGGCCAGTAAACCTTGCCGACCCCTGGTATAGACTCATGTGATGTGCGTTAGTTCTACATTAGTGTTAGCTGAAGGACCATGAATGGTGTAGATGCATATTTTCTGGAATGGCCTGGTGGACACCCAAAACATTGGGATAAACTAGAGATATGGCTATGGTGTGTTATGACTGTGTTTCTCAGCCAGATGGGTGGGGTATAAACAATAACATTATTGGTTTTATTATTATTATTAATTGAATTAATATACTGCCCTATACTTGGAGGTCTCAGGGTGGTTCACAGAATAAAATCAAAATATAAAACCACAAAATACATAATCAAAAGCATTCAACAGACGGGGAGCCACTACAGAGAAGGCCCGTTCTCGTGTTTCCTCCCTCCAGATCTCTCAAGGAGGAGGCACAAGAAGAAGGGCCTCAGAAGATGATCTCAGGGTCCGGGTAGGTTCATATGGAAAGAGGTGGTACTTGAAGTATTGCTGTCTGAGCCATTTAAGGCTTTATAGGTCAAAACCAGCACTTTGAATTCAGCCCGGAATCTAATTGGTAGCCAGTGCAGTTGTACCAGGATCGGTGTAATATGCTCAGAGCATCTTGCTCCGGTGAGCAACCTGACCGCTGAATTCTGCACTAGCTGAAGTTTCCAAACCGTCTTCAGAGGCAGTCCTACGTATAACACATTGCAGTAATCTAATCTTGACGTTACCAGAGCATAGACAACAGTAGTTAGGCTATCCCTGTCCAGATAGGAGCACAGCTGGGCCACCAGGCGAAGCTGATGGAAGACACTTGGGGCCACTGAGGCCACCTGAGCCTCGAGCGACAGCACAGGATCCAGGAAGACCCCCAAGCTACGAACCTGCTCCTTAGAGGAAGTGTAACCCCATCAAGATCTCCCACCCATCCGGTCCAGGGAACCACCCACTAATAGTGCTTCAGTCATATCTGGATTGAGTTTCAGTTTGTTGGCTCTCATCCAGTCCATTACCGAGGCAAGACACGTTGTTGTTGTTGTTGTTTGTTTAGTTTGTCTCTAATTGTTCTGCTGCAACTACAGAAAAGTATTGCAGAAAGCAGATGGGCAGCTCACAGAAATGAAGACCGAGGCAGGGTGAGGGGCAGAGACAGTGGCGGAGCTTCATACTCCGGCACCAGGGGGTGGAGAGCAGGCAGGGCTGGGTGGCGTGGCACACGTCCTGGGGGCATGGTGCCCAGCAAGGGCGGGGGGCAGCTGCAATGGCACTCCACCAGGATTGCGCTGTGGGGGGCGGTGCGCTCCCCCCACCCCCTCTTCCTCTGCCAGTGGGCAGAGATAAGTAAGCCAGCATCTTGCCTTACTCCTCTGCCACTTTTGCTTTGAAAGATCTCCCTGCTGTTCATAGGTACATTCTCCCTCAAGATTTAAGCTTTCCAGCTCATGGACAAACAGCACCGGAGCCCTTCAACAAAGGGAAAAGGCGATGGAAGCTCTCCTTGTGAAGGCAGCTGAATGCCTGCCTATGACATGAGCACAAAGGCTGGAATTAGAATTTCAAAGCCAACATTATTATCCCTTTCTTGTTTTCTTAGCTGGAAATGCACTCGCGTTGTGTGTGTGGACTTGCTTTCAGTTCTGCGCCGCCAACATTTAGGATGAAATTTAAACATGACTTAGGCATTTGGAAAAGGTGCAGCCTCTCTGCATGTCATTGAATCTAGCGGGAACCCAGGATCCTGTGCTTTTATTTGCAATTCTGCTTGAAGTCTCTTTAATGGAAAGCCTTTGAAGAACATAAAGGAAGACGAGGCTGAAGAAGAGTGGGGCACTCAGCGATACAGCCCCACTAAAACCAGAAGAATAGGAGCCAAAGGTCAGAAAGACTTTACACGTGCCAGACCATACTACAGTGGCGACTAACCTGTGGCTCTGCAGGTGATGTTGGATTCCAGGACCGATCAGCCACAGCCTGACAACACCTTGAGGGTCACAGGTTAGCCACCCCATCTTAAAGACTCACTCACAGACTCCACACTCTGGGGAATATTGTAGGGCAGTGGTAAGGAACCTCCAGTCCACAGGCTGATTAAAGCTGGCAGGAGGGGTCCTAATTTATTCCAAGAAGCTGCTTCCCCCAGGTGTGGGGTAGGTAAGGGCGAGACTGTGGGGGAACAATCTGGGACCTTGTTCCTCGGCAAGTGGGGTTTGTGGTTGCCTTTTAAACTGTGGCAATCACTCCCCCCAGAAGACACGGCTGGTCCTCAACTTGGATGGCTTTTTAAAAAGTATTAGACACATTCATGGAGGAGAAGGCTATCAAGTACTCTTTTGCTCATGTTCTGTTCGCTGGTTTCCCACAGGCATCTTGTCAGCCACTGTGAGAACAGGATGCTGGGCTAGAATTCTGTAGTGGAGCCAGTCCCTGCCAAAAGGGACTCTTGAAAACAGCACCGACCAGCCATGACCTCACGTTCCACTGGGCTTGGCAACACTCCAGAGTATCAGGAATTCTGGAGTTCTAAGTCACCACTGATCAGCTTGACTTCAAGGCTTCTTTGATCAGCTGGGATCTTCCTTTGCAAATGAGGCTTGAAACCATGCTGATGGGCAGTGATTTAAGCTCCAGAGCAATTCTCAGGAAATGAAAAACGTTCCTTCGCAGCATGGCTCGATTTCAAGCCCTGGTGCAAAGGAAAAACGGGTCACTTGCACCATCACTGTTGCATTTGCAATTGCCATCGGCGAGTCTACATTCTCACAGGGCTCTTGTCAGTGTTCCCCCCTGCTGGGGTGCAGGGCACCATAAGATTCCTGATCATGCCAACTCCTGATGAAACCAGGAGTTGGCCGCAAAGCGGGGCAGTGTTGTGCCACCACCCACTTGATAGCAGTGTCTCTGCCACTTACCTGCTGTTGTCTGCACAGCCCCAAACTCACCCCTGCCCTGCCCCACATTTTCCCAGTAAGTGGCAGTGGTGCTGCTGTTGGGAGGGAGGAGGAACAGTATCCCTTGCCAAGCTCGCCACTCTTGGTCGACCAAATTTAAGATAATTAGAGGCAAATCATTCCCAGCAGTAATGATATTACTGATCTGCTGCCTCTTCTGCCATTGCTTTATTCTCTCTCTCTGTGTGTTTCTGTGTCTTTTAATGGAGCTGTTTGGTTTAACAGATTTATAAATCTTTCCAAATAAATAAAATAAATTCAAGGAAATTTGCATCAGGAATCCAGAAACTGAATTGGGGTAACCCCAGATTTACCACAGTCCTGTTTCATCCCTGATGGCACAGATTTCACCACTGAAACACATACAAGTTTACACCAGTATAGTGCCTCGTGCCCATTACAATGCTGTGTGTGGTTAACACAGTCACATAGCAATGAACCCAGACAAGAGTCAGACCTCCAAAGAACTTCAAGTAACACTGAAATTAAATTAAATATAACTAGGACCAGAATAGGAATGGGGTGGGTGGAAGAGAACATCTTACCTAATACCTTACAGCACAGTTTAGATTCAAGACAGACCCAAACAAAAGGAAGTGTAAATTTAAAAAAAGGATGGATTGGAATAAAGGAGGAAGAGAAGACAGGGAAGTACTAAACATATAACCAATATCCAGTTCTACACACTTTTCGCAGCTCCTAAGAGACTGAACTGACAGTGGATACATTTAAAACAGCTTCTGAGATGTTCCTTCTATGTCCTTCCTCAAAATCACTGTGATTGGAGGTATACAAGGAGAGCTCTGGTTTGTTGTTGGAAACTACAGCTCTCCGTCATCAAATTACACCCCCTCCTCTGCCTCCTCACTCCTCTCTGCTGGTGCCTTTCCATTTTATGGAGGCTCAAAATGGCCAAAAGTAAAAGCACCATTTTGAATTTTTGAGGAGGTTCTGAAGCTAGGGACCAGCCCACTTTACTTTGCACCCAATGCACTATGGATTCCCAAGTGGTCCAGACAGCTCTGAAGTTCGTCTATTTGCTTTGGAGTCATTCTGAAGCTTTTATGAGTCTCTAATGTCCAGGTCTAGCACAATAATCAAAGTGGAGATTTTTAGTTGCTTGTGAAATGCAAGAGCCCATGAAATTCGTCTCTGACAGCAAATGATCAATTATAGTTTGGAAGGCTTTTTTTTCCAGTAGTGAACATCTGGTCCACTACTTTCACCCAAGGACATTTTCCCTCACGAAAACCTTGTTTCTGCATGTATTTCCTTGTTTATATTTGGAGTGTTCAGAAAGCCCAGATCTTCTTTCCGCACTGTTGGCCTTGTCTGCTTGAGTGAACCTACAGAATCCAAAGATTGTATTTCCAATCACTCTTGAACCATGTTGATCCAGGAGGAGTGGCTCTCCTAAGATGAGAGCAACATGATTTGTCATCTCTCTGAAGAGCTAAAAATATAGGGTAAAAATAACATATGAAAGGTCAGGAGGACACTGTGAGAGTGCTTTTCCTCTGACGAGAAACAAAATTGTTCACAACAGTATAAAGTGTCATGTCTGCTTCTGATGGATAACATCTATTTTCATTTCCAGCACAGACTCTCATTGTTATCCCCAATGTTATCCCCAATTACTGCTGCTGCGAATAGACTCTTAATTGAATTGTCAGGGACTGTACTTTTTTGCGTTTTGTTGTCATCTGAACCCACAGTTTACTGTTTTTCTCGACACCTGCCTATGCCATAGTAATTGTGTTGGTCCAGTGGTTCTCAAACTTTCCCCTCCACCCTCTGGGCCACACTTTCAGAATAAAAATTTGCTCAAGCCAACAAGTCCATACAAGTCTTAGCAGTGCTTGATTCATAATATAGAACACAACTACTTCATAATATGATTATGGGACATCCAGGAACTATAAAACAATGCAGCTACATAAGCACATGAAACACTCCCAAAATATAATTATCACTGAGCCTCTTACATATGTACCTTAAGTATCTAGATAAACCCAATGAGCGGTGTGAGCTTGCTTTTGCCGGGCAGTCTCATATATATTAGGTCCAATTTGAGACAAACTTAACTCTCATTTCCTCATCAGCACAAGGAAGCCTTTCTCTTTTCTGATCTCTCGTATTTGTAAGAATCGAAAATCCCTGTTCTCAACAACATGTCATGGAGAACCATAGAAGAATAAGCAATGCTCTTGAAGAGATGCGTGGCTACAGTTCCTGGTTGTATATCCAAAAAAACCTATACTATACTATACTATACTATACTATACTATACTATACTATACTATACTATACTATACAGTGGTACCTCTGGATGCGAACGGGATCCGTTCCAGAGCCCCGTTCGCATCCTGAAGCGAATGCACCCCGTGTCTGCACGTCCGCGCATCTGCAGGTCGCAATTCGTCGCTTCTGCGCATGACGTCATTTTGAGCGTCTGTGCATGCACGAGCGGAGAAACCTGGAAGTAACACGCTCCATTACTTCTGGGTCACCACAGAGCGCAACCCAAAAATGCTTAACCTGAAGCTACTTCAACCCGAGGTATGACTATACTATACTATACTATACTATACTATACTATACTATACTATACTGAAATGTCTAAGTAGTTAAACATTTAAATGTTTCTTTGATTGTCCTTGAATCTTCCTGCCACAGTAAGCATCTTCTTCTGCCTCACAAGTGTAGCCTGCCACTTCATGAGTCTTTTGGGTGTTATAAGGGTCTGTTGTTTTTCTTGCAACAGCTAGCCCTCCAGAAGCACATATTTTACAATTTTGTATCGTACCAGAAATGACATAAGAACATATGAACCATTACTGTCTCCAACCAATGTCACATGGGAAACTCACCCCCCCCCTCCAGTGTAAACAGTCCTTGAATCAGGACTATGCCTAAGTTGCAGCAGGTAAAGCCAAACATTTAGACCTAAGTGTAGTCCTTGGTTGTTATCTTGCCCAGCGGAACAGACAAGGGACAGGAGGTCATGAGGAAAGGAAAGGCTGACTATTGCTGGTCATATGGCTGCTCTGCTTTTAATGGCAAATTCCAGACAGGCTGGGGTTATAATTTTCTCACCTCCATCTCGCTCTTTCTGTACACATTTAAATAATAAACTATAACCAGAATGTGCACGTCTCTCTTTGTGTCTTTGTGGTGCTATCATTTTGATTTCTTTCTCTTTTTAAAAAAGGTCCAATATGCAACTTAATAATTAAATTAATTAAACTTAATAATTAAATTTAACAGTACAGAACATCACAGAGATAAAAAAATACAACACATACCTGTATATAATATCTAATTTCCTCTACAATATTTATTTATATTGCATTAAAAAATTACCAGATTGTTTACACTATTCATAATTATTAATATTTTGACTTGGGGGGAAATCACAGCAAGTGCAAAAATATCCAAGAGCTGAATCACCCTTTACTTAGCAGAAGCATTTGTCACCATGTACAATACTGCATTTTGCAGCGTCGCTGTAAAATATGAAAGGGAAGCCTGCCCCTTTGGACATACAGAAGGCATGTCTCAGGGGGCTTGAGACCAGTTGTGGTTTTCCATTCTACGTTTATCACTTGCCCCACTGTGTGATTACTGGCACGGGTTTTTCCTCTTCACACTTCACAGCAATCACCAGATGTCAGTGCACTGCGCACAGGTTAAACAGCAGCCTCTGGTGCACAATATAGGAGTCAAAGCTCAGACACAACCACAGAGGAGTCAGAACTGCAGTCGGCAAGCTGCCAGCTCAGGATAGCTACAGGGGAAGCGTCTTTTGGGATTATGGGAAGTAGGCGAAGGCTCAGGAGATGGATGTCCATCAGCTGCTGTCAATCAGGTTGAAATAAATACTTCACATATTTCCATACAGGACAGAAATCAAGTGCAGAAGCACCACTAATGAGATAACCTAGGGCACAAATTCTGAGATTATTGGATTTAACCTAGACAGCATCTTAAAAAGCAGAGACATCACCTTGCCAACAAAGGTCCATATAGTTAAAGCCATGTAGTGATGTAAGTGAGAGCTGGACCATAAAGAAGGCTGATCGCCAAAGAATTGATGCTTTTGAATTATGGTGCTGGAGGAGACTCTTGAGAGCTCCATGGACTGCAAGAAGATCAAACCTATCCATTCTGAAGGAAATCAGCCCTGAGTGCTCACTGGAAGGACAGATCCTGAAGCTGAGGCTCCAAGACTTTGGCCACCTTATGAGAAGAGAAGACTCTCTGGAAAAGACCCTGGTGTTGGCAAAGATTGAGGGCACAAGGAGAAGGGGACAACAGAGGATGAGATGGTTATACAGTGTTCTCGAAGCTACCAGCATGAGTTTGACCAAACTGCGGGAGGCAGCGGAAGACAGGAGTGCCTGGCGTGCTCTGATCCATGGGGTCACGAAGAGTTGGACATGACTAAACGACTAAACAACAACAAATGTTTTTTGTTGGCAACCATCTGTCTTGAGAGATGATGGGGGGGAACCTCCCCAAAGTTCTGCCCTCCACACCCAAGGCATGACTTAAAGACTTGCCCATTCTGGTGCCAACAAATGCCAACACAAGGATATCACATCCCACGTGTTGTATCTTCTTTCAAGCCAACAAAGCAACAAGTGGCTGTGCAGAACTGTAATGAGGTCTACACTACTACCATCCTGGGCTCCTTTGGGAGGAAAGGCATTCTATAGTAAATATATCTACTATATTTATAATAAATTTAATAAGTGAAATAATAAATAAAATAAAGTTTCATGAATAGGTGCAAGAAAACATAGGACGGATGTGTTGAAGCTAAACTCACATTTCCTAACTTCCATTTGTGGATCTTACTCCAAAGAACTCCTTGTCTTCCTTAGTTTAATTGTTATTTACATAGGATATTTCCCTCATTCAGCTTCTCAGAAGGTCATACAATACTGCATTCTGGTAGATATTAAGTTTTAATAACACCTATGATATTACTGGCTGCTGTGCACACAGTTCTCTATAAATAAGAACCCATAATTGTCATGGTGTTCTTAACGCATCTCCCTTTCTCCTATTTGAGATGCAAGTCAACACGACTCTTGCCACCTCACGAGTTAGTAGTGGGGATTGCTAAATTTCCACTAGATTCCATTTGGTTTCCAGAAATTGCTTTTACATTGTGTGAAAGATCACATAAAACACAGAAATTACTGGGTAAGGAAGCATTGGGGAAACAGAATAAAGTCTTTTCTGAATGCAGCCTATAATTTTGCTATAAGATTTGGTTAGCTCTCCTGTTTGCTGATTTTGTTTTTCTTACTCACAGCCCCCCTCTCCTCTCCCATTTAATAGTCCTCTCCAAACATATCCCAACTTGTAAGAAAACCTGCGTAGGAGCTGTGGCATTGTTGAGGAAGGAAGTGGCAAATGGAATTGGCAAACGGGCTGAATTTTAACAAGGCTAAATGAAACACGCTCTCTTGGCGAGATGACAACCAATCAAGCTGATTACAGTATCCCAGTAATTGGCCACGGAGCATATTAAAGGGGCTTTTTGGAAAGAGTGATTGGAGGCGAGTCATAATGAACTATCTGGCTGGCAAGATGGAGAATGTGCCCACCTTTGATTTCACACTGCACACAGCTGAAACATGAAGGCACATGTTTTCTGAAGACAAGGGAGATGAAGCCCCCAAAATGGCAGGGGGAAAAAATGCTTTTAGCTTGGAGCAGTGCTTCTTAATAATATTAATTTTTTATTTATACCCCGCCCATCTGGCTGGGCTTCCCCAGCCACTCTGGGCAGCTTCCAACAAAACATTAAAATACAAGAGTCTGTCAAACATTAAAAGCTTCCCTAAACAGGGCTGCCTTCAGATGTCTTCTAAAAGTCTGGTAGTTGTTCTTTTCTTTGACATCTGGTGGGAGGGCGTTCCACAGGGCGGGTGCCACTACCGAGAAGGCCCTCTGCCTGGTTCCCTGTAAGTTGGCTTCTCGCAGGGAGGGAACCTCCAGAAGGCCCTCGGCGCTGGATCTCAGTGTCCAGGCAGAACGATGGGGGTGGAGACGTTCCTTCAGGTATACTGGGCCGAAGCTGTTTAGGGCTTTAAAGGTCAGCACCAAAACTTTGAATTGTGCTCGGAAACGTACTGGGAGCAATGTAGGTCTTTCAGGACCGGTGTTATGTGGTCTCAGCAATCGCTCCCAGTCACCAGTCTAGCTGTTGCATTCTCAACACCCCAAACAAACTACAGTTCCCAGGAGGCTTCGATGGGAGCTGTGGTTCTTTAAAGTAGCACGATATTGTTTTAACTGTATGGTGCACATGGGACGTTATACCATACCCTTGGGGGTGAGGGAACTTCATAAATGTCAGGGAACTGCCATCAGTGCCGGAGGGAGAGAGAGAGCTCCAGAGGGATCCCAGAGAGCGTCCCGGGATTGGGAGAGGCAGCCCATCCTCTGGGGAAGGGAATCAGCTCAGCTCCAGTGGAGAAGGGGGGCAGATGGGGGAATCTGAGAGGGAGTCACATGACTCCTTGCCTGGGACCAGTGGGGGGAGGAAGGGTCCTCCGCTGCCTACGCCTTCCTTGCGCAGAAGGCTTCCGCGCAGGGAAAGTAGGAGGCGACTGGGCGTGAAAGAACTTCTATGCTGGAACAAGTTTAAGAAACGCCCACTGACGGATTCTGCCAGCGATTGAGACAGTCACGGGTGAGTGGCTGCCCGGACAGGAAAGGTTCACTTAGGCAACCCAGCCAGGTGTGGGCACCGGCTTACGCACGAGCAACCCCTTGAACCATTACAATAAACAATACTGCCCTCAATAAGATAATATTTTAAGGTTGGCCAATGTTTCTCTCCCCTTATTATCAATGGGGTGAAAGAGGCCTGAGACTGAGATGCGAGGCTTGCCTGACTCAGGTCACCTAGAGAATCCACAGTGAAGCAGACATTTGAAGAAGTGACTTTGTGATTCACCACTGTCCTTCTTGCCCACTTTCCAGCACTAGCTTTTAGCAAATCACAGTGTCTTTTCTGGCTGTTTAAAGCTGATTTGGGCGGTGGATGTTGCACATTGAAAGGGATCGAGGGAAGCTCATAGCATAGTGACCCGAAGATTATTCTTTCGGACCAATTTATTTCACTGCACGTGGCAATGTATTATCCCAACAGAGCAGGATCAGCATTTCTGTCTTTCTGGCCAGATGAAATTCAGAATGGCTTAGAATCTAAATCGAAAGCATTTGGGAAGACATAAGTGGTGATGTGCATTCATTCAGCATTAAGCGGGGGGAAAGGCAATGCGGTTAGGGAGTTGGAGACAGAGGACACTTGCGATCTGCTGTCATTGACCATATGCTTAAAGAGATTGGATGGGCAAAGGCCAGATGGCATTATTTAGCCTTCAAAGTGTGCTTTGTGTAGGTTTGCTAGACTGATTATATTATCCTAAAACAGAGAGCTTAAAAAATGCTTGCTGCAGTTATTGTGAAATGTTGCTTTATTGAAATGGTCAAATTCCCTGGCTCCTTGCCATCCCTGACCTTTCCAGGTTTGTTCCAATGCAGACTGTTTCCGAAAATCTGTTTTTAGGGTTCATTCAGGAGCTATCGCCCTGGTTTAACAATGACCGACACTTGATTAAAGGTACTTAAACTGTTACTCTGTCTGATCTCTACCACTCCAATAACAAAGATTCTGCTGGATGTCGCCTGAGTATTTAATCTTGGGACCCTTTGAAATGTAAATCACTTGCATTAACTCCTGCAGTCTTATGTCTTTCTGGATAATTCGGATTATGTGGAAATTCTCAGACTTTTATCATACGTCGACTCTCTATAATCACGTTAGATGTTCAAGAACAGATTTTCCCATCTCCTTAATTCTGCATCAAGGCAGCTTGTGATTTTACGTATGGGCTGATTAGTAAGCTGTTTGTATTCCTCCAGGGGAAGTAAAAAAATACATTGCAAAAGAAGTGGTACTAGTAAGCTGTTATCATTCTGGCCTTGAAATAATCGGACTAATTTTCATTTAATGTTGTCCATAGTCCTCCAGGGAACGAATACTTTCCAAAGATATATTGATTTTTAATGCAATGCTCTACTTGAGATCCTCTAACAGTCCAAAACAGCAGTAGGCTGGAACTCTGCACAACAGCCTCATAGATTAGATCAAGAGAACATTTAAAAAACAACAACTCTATTGTTCTAATATAATGAATCTGACTCCAGTCCATGAAAGCTTAAGCTGTAATAAATTTGTTAGTCTCTAAGATGTCACAACTTGATTCTTTATCATTTTAGTTTCCCAAAAAGTATCCTAAAAGGGGTTTCTCCTTCAAATATAGGCACGTCAGAGTAGTTCTTCTTCTTTCTTTGGCGATCACTTGTAGCCAAGTAAGATTGTCTTCCATAAACATGGTTTTAACAGTGAGTCCGTAAGTGACTGTGGAGGCCAATTCTGGATCCACACGTCCTTCCACAGTGGGAACATAGGTTTCCAGGTGGGAGTTGATCACAGTGTGGATTTGTCAAGTGTGCTTTCCTCTTAGCACGTTTCTCCCTTGCATCCTGAGTTCAAGTGTCTTCAAAGCCCATGACACCTTTGGTAAAGGCTGTTGGAGAACTGGAACTCTTGCAGGCCAGTGTTTTCCAGCTGTCAGTGTTTACACTACATTTTTTAAGATTTGCCTTGAGACAGTCTTTAAACCTCCACCAGCATTAGACCACCAGCATTACGCTTTCCATTTTTAAGTTCAGAACAGAGTAGTTGCTTTGGAAGATGATCATCAGGCATCCAAACAAAATGACCAGTCCAACGAAGTTGATGTTGAAGAATCATTGCTTCAGCACTGGTGATCTTTGCTTCTTCCAGTACACTGATATTAGTTCGCCTGTCTTCCCAAGTGATGTGTAAAAATTTTTGGAGACACCGTTGATAGAATCTTTCGAGGAGTTGGAGATGGTATTTATAAGTTGTCCATGTTTCACAAGCATATAGTAAGGTTGGCAGTACAGTAGCTTTGAAACCAAGCATTTTGGTTTCCCTGCGAATGTCCCTGTCCTCAAACACTCTGCACTTCAATCGGGAGAAAGCCTCAGAGTAATACTACAAAAGAAGTACTATTCCTTCAGAACTGTGAGGATACAGTGATGTGTGTGAATTTAAAAACAAGAGACAAGTTGACGATAACAGAATTAATCTTTGTGGAAAAGTTCTCTGCTTATATTGAATGACAATCAAGATTTTGTGGGAGATTGCTGTCAAAAATAACTATACTGTACATGAGTGCTAGTTAGTGCATGAAGGGGTTAAGACAATAGAGCTGGATTCCTAGACTCAGCTAGGTCACGCCCCACCTTCTCCAATAAAAGAGGAAGCAAAGCCTTCTCTTCCTGCTCTCTGTCTCTCCACACTAAGGAAGACTTGTCTAAGCAAGCTGCAAGCTTAGAGCACGTGCTTGAACTTATATTTCTGTATTTTCTATCCAAGAGTATTCTGCGAGTGTTCTTCTTGCTACTGGTGCATCTGATCTTTGGGATGTTTTGTACAGTAAGTAAAGTATTTTAACCTTACTTCACAGTGTGCGGTTTGCTCATTGCAAGAGGGGTAGAAAGAGAGGAGCGTCATTTGCAAGCAGACATAACAGGATAAAAGGGTCTAACACCTATATTCCCAGGTTGCTGCTGCTTGACTTTTGTGAGTTTTTAAACTCTACTACTGAGGGCTCTCTCCTGCTAGAAAGTGAGTTTAGTCCTGTATTTCGAATCTAGGCTCCCAGCCAATTCTTGTGTTATTCACCCCACATATGTGGGTCATATTTTCCCTCCCACCTATGTTCAATATTTTCAGAGTAAATAAGGGAAGAGGAAATGGCATTGCAATTCACAACATGCAATTAGACAAAGAACAAGGACCAGACAGGTATATCCAGTTGAATGGTAAAACTCCAACCACTTGGTATGTGGGCAGTTAAGAACACATAGTGAAGCACTGAAAACAAGAATGGTGCTAATTCAGTGCATGAATTCTGGTTTAAATATGATAAAGCCCCAGCAGTCTGTATCATTTATAGTCTTGTTTCTTACTGTAGATCCAAAACCCTGCCTACAATACTGGCAGACCATTTAAAACAGATTATTTTGGAATCGGTTGGGGAGAGCAGGTGGAGTTGCATTTTGGGTCTGACCAAATCTGGATCTTAGTCGACGCTTCATCAATTTGCTTACAGCAGCATAAACCAAGAAGTGAATTAGCACTAGATGCTGATAAGACATTTGATTGCACAGATTTAAAATATTTCTTGGTCTGCAGCCATTTGATTTTCTTCCTTTATGTATAAAATGGATCAACCACCCTAAATTATGGTTTATAATTAATGGCATGTTATCTGATACTCTGGCTTTACAAAGCAGGAATTATGCGGGTTTGTTCTCTCCTTTATTAACCTTTAATTAACCACATGCAAATATGGTAAGATCAGACACACAAATTGAAGGAATTAAAATTGGTAGAGAGAAATATAAATTGCAGTTATATGCCCTGGATGCTAATACTGACAGATTCTTTTCATAGCTGAAGTACTCGAACCGCTGAGATAATTTCCCCCATATACAGAAGCCGGTATAACTTGCAGCTTCAGCTGAATTTGGGGGAACCACTTGAAGCATCTGGTGTGTTGAGCTATTTCAATTGCTTTTGTTTGATTTGCTCATTGCAAACAGTTGAAAGTCTGTAAATTTTGATAATAAGCCTGATTTGCAATGGGGGATGAATAATTTTGATTGCAACTGTAAATAAAACAACAACCAACCACCCCCCCCATAACTAACTAAACAAGATGATGCCAACTGAATATTTCCTAATAGAAATGGATGGAAATTTCATGGATGGAAAGACATTATTCTGATGCAACATGAGCTTCTTCATTTTCCTTTTGTGGATTTTAATCTCGGCTGATGGCAGAGCTGGTTTCTGCAGTCAAAGTGAGAAGGAGCCTCATTTCGCTCTCCTGGTGGTTGCTAGGGAATGGCATCTTAACCTGAAGAAAGCTTTTAAAGAGGAGGCATTCTAGTTATTTATTTATTTTTGCACATACATAGATGTTCTTATAACGACAGGGCTGCAGGGTTATTGAAAGAAAAACACGACGACTTTAACTTTCACCATAAATACCAGGAAATACAGTACATAGTTGAGTTTGTAGGAAGCACAGCTTGCCTTGCATGGAGCAAACCCAGTAATATAAACAGTGGGGTTTTAAAAATTCTGCACAAGTGTAGCTGAAATGAAAAAGACATTGGCCATAATATGGAGATGAGTCAATGGGAACACCTATGGAAAGTTAACTGGAAATTTATAGCATGTGTTACGTTAAAGGAGAACCTCCAAAAGATGCTATACCGATGGTATTTAGCTGCCAGTAAACTCTCCAAAATGTATAAAAGTGTTCCTAATATATGCTGGAGTTGTGGAGAACCAGATGGAACTCTTTTCTATATGTGGTAGGTATGTAAGAATATTAAAACCTTTTGGAATGGTATCTAGAGAGAGCTCAAAACAATGTTAAATGAAACTTTTTTGAAAAAACCAGATTCATTTTTCTTGGGTATTACAGGTCCAGATGAAAGGGATGCCGGTGGCATTTGCCGATCAGAAGATCAGCGGTTCGAATCCCCACAACGGGGTGAGCTCCCGTTGCTCGGTCCCTGCTCCTGCCAACCTAGCAGTTCGGAAGCACGTCAAAGTGCAAGTAGATAAATAGGTACCGCTCCAGCGGGAAGGGAAACAGTGTTTCCGTGCGCTGCTCTGATTCGCCAGAAGCGGTTTAGTCATGCTGGCCACATGACCCAGAAGCTGTACGCTGGCTCCCTCGGCCAATAAAGCGAGATGAGCGCCGCAACCCCAGAGTTTTCCGCGACTGGACCTAACGGTCAGGGGTCCTTTTACCTTTACCTTTACAGGTCCAGATATTGTTAGGAAGATAAGAAATGGGTTTTTTTGTACGCTACCACTGCCGCAAAGGTACTCATAGCACAGCATTGGAAGAGCGACAAAGTTCCCACGAGATCAGAATGGTTATTAAAACTGGTAGAATACGCAGAATTAGACAGTCTCTCGGAAAGGATTAAAGATAAGTCAAAGCAGGAGTTCATTTCAAACTGGGAAGCTTTAAGGAATTACCTAAAGAACAATTGTTGCAACTTGAATACGGTAGTAGCCTTTGAGTAATCTCTGTGAATAATCTAAATTAAAAGAGGAAAATAGAAATATATAAGTATGACTGTTAATATTTTATTAGCAATATATAGTTAAGTTGAAGCAATAGGTTTATTAGAGTGAAAAACAAATTGGGAAAGGACGGGAAATCAAGTATATGTATCAAATGTATAGTAGGAAGACCTATATTCTTTTGTCGGATTGTGTTTTGAAAAAAATTATTTATGTAAAATAAGGAAGATATGTTTTTTATGTACGGATGCAAGTATGGAAAATAAAGCATTTAATAACAATAATTAAAAAGAAATGAAAAAGACAACAACAATAACGATACTTAACATTTAAGTAGTGTTCAAATGACTTTGCACACACATTCATTTGACATCCTTACAAAAACTTTGTAAGGTAGGATAGGACAGTATTATTATCCCCATGTAGGTTTGGAGTGAGCATAGCTTGCTTGAGCGCACCAGTTGAGTTTGTGTCAACAGGTGAGATTCAAACCAGAGAGATCCTGTTTCATAGGTCAGCACTTGCAGTTCACAGGATACGTTCCCACTGGATTGTGCCCCCTTGTAATATATATATTTATGAAAGAAGCTACCAGAGTCGGTTTTGAACTTGGTAAGATCACGAAAAAGTGGTGTGTATCTAGCAAAAAGAATAAATAGAAAACTAATTTCTGGACAAAACAACAAAGGGTTTTGTGGCATCTTAAAGTGCCATGAAACTCTTTGCAGCTTTTGCGGCAGCCGACAAACAGATCTGGATATTTCTGGGTAGTGCTCCTTGATCTGATTCATCTTGTCAGCTAATGATCAGATCAGCAAACACACTTCAGCCACAGAGAGTTGGCTGGGAGCGCTCCTAACCTTGCACATGGCTCTGTGGTTTCCTGGTAGGGTCAATTTCAATATCCACTGCTCTCTTCCTAGAGATGCTGTGCAGGCCACTGCTGGGACACAGTGGATGATGGAGAAAAAGCCGAGTTCGGATGCTGGCAAGGTGGAGGCCAAGAAATTGCTCACCTGCCAAACCTGGACGGAGTACCACTCCCCTTGAAGGAGTAAGTTTGCAGTTTAGGGCTGCTTCTTGATCCAAGCTCTGTCACTGGAGGCTCAGTGCCTTTTGCAAACTGGCTGGTTCGACAGCTACAGCCATCCCTGGACCAGGAGAGCCTGACCACAGCAGTTCATGCCTGGTAACCTCAGGACTGGATTACTGCAAAGCGCTCTGTGTGGGGCTTCCCTCACGCTTGGTCCAGAAGCTGCAGTTGGGGCAGAATGCTGCAGCATGATTGCTGACAGGAGTGAGGCCTTGTCAGCATAGCACACCTGCGCTCAGAGGTCTGAACTTCTTGCCAGTTGGTTACCAAGCCAGGTTCAAGGTGTTACTATTGGCATAAAAAGGTAAAGGGAGCCCTGACCATTAGGTCCAGTCGTGACCGACTCTGGGGTTGCAGCGCTCATCTCGCTTTATTGGCTGAGGGAGCCGGCGTACAGCTTCCGGGTCATGTGACCCGCATGACTAAGCTGCTTCTGGCGAACCAGAGCAGCGCACGGAAACGCCGTTTACCAGTGGCGTAGCGTGGGGGGTGCAGGGGGTGCCGGCCGCACCGGGCGCAACATCTGGGGGGGGGCGCTCGCACTCGCAGCTCTCTGCCCCTACCTGGCTCACTCACTCTCTCTCACTGCAGTGCTGGCTGTGCGAATCCGATCCGAGCCGCTGGGTCGCCGCCCGCTGTGGAGGGGGTGGGTGCCAGGCGTGCGGTGCGGAGAGAGAGCGAGGGACTATCTGGGGGAGGGACAGTGCAGCGGCCGCCCAGCGCAGCGCTGAGCGCGGGAGACAACCACACCAGACCAGCCCAGGCAGCAGCAAGAAGAAGCTGGCTGCGGCGGCAGGTTAGGGGTTAGGGAGTGCAAATTACTTGCCTTGCCCCGGGTTAGGGGGTGCAAATTACTTGCCTTGCCCTGGGTTAGGGGGCGCAAATTACTTGCCTTGCACCGGGTGCTGACAACCCACGCTACACCGCTGCCGTTTACCTTCCCGCCGGAGCGGTACCTATTTATCTACTTGCACTTTGACGTGCTTTTGAACTGCTAGGTTGGCAGGAGCAGGGACTGAGCAACGGAGCTCACCCCGTCGTGGGGATTTGAACCACCGACCTTCTGGTCGGCAAGCCCTAGGCTCTGTGTTTTAACCCACAGCGCCACCCGTGTCCCTTATTTGCTGACTATTGGCATATAAAGCCCTTAATAAACTGGGAATAGTTTACTTACAAGACTGCCCACTTGTGCCCAGTCGACTGCTGCGATCGGCAGAACTGGCCTTACTACAGTTGCCACACAATACCTATTACATATTTGTAAGAACCTAGCTGCTTAGTGTGGCAGAACCTGCACGTTGGAACTCTCCGTCTCTTGAGATCAAGCAAGTGACTTCACTGCACTCTTCAGTGCCTGCTAAAAACATTCTTGCTTAGACAAGCCTACCAGATATTTAAAAGTTGAGTCAATTTTAGTCTCTTTTAGCATTTTAGCCTTTGCATGTTTGAAAGTACGGTTGTGCATTTTCCTTGATTTTATTGTTTCGCCTTTTTGCAAACTGCTTTGAGGTTTCTAACCATCAAGCAGTATAATTTTTTTACAAAATAAATAATCATATACAAAGCACATACAGTGGTACCTCGGGTTACATACGCTTCAGGTTACATACGCTTCAGGTTACGGACTCCGCTAACCCAGAAATAGTACCTCGGGTTAAGAACTTTGCTTCAGGATGAGAACAGAAATCGTGCTCTGGCGGCAGTGGGAGGCCCCGTTAGCTAAAGTGGTGCTTCAGGTTAAGAACAGTTTCAGGTTAAGAACGGACCTCCGGAACGAATTAAGTACGTAACCAGAGGTACCTGTATTCAGCAATATCACCAACAGTCCACATGGAAGAGCCATCCTCAAACCAAAACAGCATAAGTAAAAACCCCATAGCAGGAGGAATCAGCTTCATTAGGTATCTCCTGGTGCACTTGCTTGGTTGCCCATTTGCTGACACTGATGCCACCATCAATTGGAAGCATCTTCAGCAGAGGTCTGCTCCAAGCCTGTGCCTGGAGATCCTATCCAGCTGATGACTGGTCTTGAATTCTGACAAAATCGGGGGAGGTCATTGGTAAAACAACATCACCACCTAACTGCCACCTATGAGAAACTGGTTAGGGGTATTGTTTATTTCCCACTATTGCATTTGCAGATTAAAATATAATAATAAAAATCTACCTGCATTCTAATAATGCAGCCCAGAGCCTTACTATACTGGTAAACTTAGACAGGTTTAATGTTAGTTATTACACAGTAATATTTGAAGTGTATATAGAGAAAGACAATAAATGCCATGATGGTGCCAGGGATGATCTTGGACAATATTCCAGGGTGTTCTCTAGAAAGAAAGAAGGAAAAATACAACCAGTTAGGAAATACATTGCCTTTTCTTTAGCTCATCTACAAAATGTTTCTCTAGGGCTTTTACAGACAGTGTTGCTTTTTAGTATGAGGAATGCGTAGTTGTTCATACCCATTTGGTCAGGGATGTAGACTAAATTCCCTCCAGGAGGCTCATCTAATATTTTGCTTCTGGTAAACCACATTGTTGAATTAATACTATTATAAATTAATATGTATGGGGTGTTAGGAGAGGGGTAATACCTCTGGTGGGGGACAAATATGCTCCTTTGGGGGGTACGGTAATTTGTCCAGCTTTGGTCTCCACCCTGAACTCAGCTCTCACCTGAACTCAGCTCTCACCTGTGGCTCCTAGAGGACAGCGGCCACACCATAGCAAAACGGCTTCGATTGGCTGGCTAAACCAGGGGAGGGTCACCAATGGATCTCAAACCCTCAGTGAATTAAGGACTTCCCTTGCATGTGAAGACAGACTCTTGAGTGGATGAGACCAATAGTGGGTCCAGCAGTCAAGATGGTGGTTTCTGCACATGCTGTAGAGCAGTGGTTCTCAACCTGTGGGTCCCCAGATGTTGTTGGACTACAACTCCCATCATCCCTGAGCTCTGGCCTTGCTAGCTAGGGGTGATGGGAGTTGTAGTCCAACATCATCTAGGGACCCACAGGTTGAGAAAGGCTGCTGTAGAGGGAAGTGAGGGGCAGGTGGGGCTTGTTAACCTGGGAAGGTAGCCTGTCTCAGAGAAGGAAAACTCTGATCCTAACCTCTGCTGCCTTGCAGGACATCTTTGGGAGAAGAAAAGGCTAAGGAGTAAACCCTACACAAATCAGGAGTGGAGTCCCTAAGACGGTTGGATGGCGCTTGTATACCTCCTTCCAGAAACTCCTGCAGCCAAGCTGGTGCCAAATGTATTGCTTTGGTTTCCTTTGGACCAGTGAGGCCAAGAGGGGAGTCTTGTCATTTGGGCAGCCAGACCTCCAGACACATTGCTCAGGCTTGTGCCTTGGGAGGTCACTTCAGTGCTGCTAAGGCAATGGCTTGGGTTCACCCCCAGAGGCGCACTCCGTTGTTTCTCGAGACAGATAGATGCCAATAAATGAATATTACAATGAATGGCAACTAATTGGTGGGTGGGTGTGGATCATGGTGGTGCCAGAAGAAAAAGTCTCTCTCCTGATCCCATTACCGACATTGTCAGTTGGAAAACATTGCCATGTCAGTTGTCCTCTCCCCTTACTCTTCCTTGTTCTCCACAAAAATGTCTAAAAGGTGACTTGCTTAATTCTGCGGCAGTGCATTGGCACCGTGTACATTGGTGACGTGGTTAATTCTCTGCCTGCTGCAGAACATTGTTGCTTGGTAGGAATTGAATTAACAATGTCTTGGCTGCAAAGCAGTTGGCAGGTTAAGGTAAGGCTACAATCCTTTACATGCACATGTGGGAGTAAGTCTCATTGAACTCAGTTGGACTTACTTTTGAGTAGACGTGCATAGCATTGCACTGTACAATTTTGGCTGTAACTACAGCTGTTTATTCTGCATCCAATACATCAACTGTTGGTTTGGGAAGTGATATACACCCAGAGTTATCTGCAATCCATGCATATCCTGTATTTATCCTGTCCTTTCTTAGGAAATACTGCATTTTGATGCCTCCTCCAGCCTCAATCCAAACTGAACAAAAGAACCACCTAGCTGCTTTTTAAGCCAGCAATGTATACATATAGCCTTTGTTTGCTGGACAGGAAGAATTAGATTCTGAGTGAACAAGCTTGCACTGGTAAGGGAAGAAGAAGACCGAGGCAGTTTGCCATAGGGAAATAAATGGGGAATGGAAAACTGCAAGGGGACTCACTTGTTATATGACTGATCTAAGGCATACAGGATTAAAATAGAATGGTTTTAGAAGAAGCTTAAGGCTTTTGCAGATTTACACATGCTCCAAAAAGCATGCAAGTGTATGCCAGGCTCCCACCTTAACTTGCATGGCATGAAAGCAGTCAAGTTTTTGTAGCATCTTACATATTGTGCTCACTTTCAACCTCAAGCACCCATGCTTTCGGCTTTCTCTGCAACACTGATGCTGAGGGGAGCATGAGGGTGTATAGCGGAGCTGGCCCAAGACATTTTGCCGCTTGAGGCAAAACAGAAAATGGGTGTGTCCCCCTTCTGCTGCCCCCTACCACTGCTGCCTCCTTTTCCACCTCCTGAGGCAGCTGGAGGCAGTGAGGGAGAAAAAAGGAAGAGGAACAGGCATTGGCAGCGTCAGCCATGCTCTTTCCAGGCAGCAGTGAGCAGAGGTTCTCCTTAGGGGCCTTCAAAGATGTTTAGAGATGCAGAAACGTTATGGACTGGCTGGATGCAGAGAAATGGTGGGAAACCCGGAAGGGAAGAAGGCTCAGAAGCAGGGATTGGTGGAGTGGCGAAGGTGAGTGGTCAGAGGGAGGAGGGGGAGCAGATTGGGGAGAGAAGGTGTCAGAAGCTGAGGAGGTAACACTGTTTGGTGAGCAGAAAGAGGCTGTGGCAGAGAGCAGTTCAGAAGCAGAGGCTGGTGAGGAGGGGAGGCAAGAGGCAGAGTTGAGGCAGGGTGCTGAAGAAGCCAGGGAGTCTCCCCCTCCTACTGCGACCAGCTCCCAGTAGGAATCTCAGATTGCTTGAGAAGGCCTCAGGGGAGGAAGAGACTTAGGGAGCTGGGGGAAGGGGGGACCTTCAGTCCTCACTATTGCCTCATTGGGGCAAGATCTACTGGGAAGAGTTGCTGTGATCTGAGCTGTTTGGTTTCTTTGAATAGAGTTCACTGACACCTTGCGAGTTCTTGCTGATCTGCTCCTGGCATCTACCCTGACAAGAAATGAGTCTGGGTGAGCAGGCAGCAGAGGGACCTTCCCCCTCATGGGGTGATTGCAATGGTGGCGGCTCCAATCCGTAGATAAAGGAGGAGTGGCAAAGGCACACGAGACTCCCTTCTCTGTATCTGCCACCCCTCGCAGACATCCCCAGCCTGCCGCCTGAGGTGACTATCTCAGCAAGTCTAATGGGTGGGCCAGCCCTGGCTTATATGGTTCTCAATTTAAGGGGAAAGTCTTAGCGCACAGTTGTGAAGCTTTTTGGAGCACGAGTGAATCAATAAGGGCCCCCTTTTCTGGGGGGGGGGGAATTACTCAGCTGGAAATCTACCTCCTTTAAACGAACAAACAGAAAGATGCAGTGACAAATTTGCATCAGTGGACTTGACCACTAATTGGTTATAACTTGCATTTTGTGTGTTTCTTTGAAAAATAAAGAAATCATTATGACTTTAACTCATATGTTACCTCGATAAGCGTCATTACACAACAGATGAAACATGTACAAATGGTTTTTCGAAAGCTTATTCTTTCTTTATGCTTCCACCACCCCCTTATTTTTATTCAATGCCCCCCAATTGCACCTGAGGCTACAACTGCCCTCCGGATTATTCCAGCGCCCCCCAGGAGTGGGAAACACTGATATAACCCCATCTCCATGCCTCCTTAAGCACAAATAATCATAATGAATGCACAATAAAAAGGACATCTAGGATGGGCCCCACGTGTTCCCTTTCCTCATTTCTTCCCTGTTTTCAAAAAGAAGCTTCACCAGTTTTTAAAAAATGCACACAGAAAGTTAGCATCATTTCTAGAAACACAAACCCCACTGAACAGAATCTTACTGAGGTGCTCCAAGATCATACAGTAAGGCTGTGTGACGAGGTTCTCCTCTGCCATCTTAATCTTTCTTTAATCTTTTAATTAATGCCTTGATTTTATTTTACTTTCAAACAGTATGGGCTCCTTTTGACATTGTACACTTTGTGGTGAAACATTAGGAAGCTCCTACACAACCTGACCTGAAATCAATGCTCGCTACAATACGGCTATCTCAGAAAGACTTAACGTACCTGTACCAGCAGATGATGTTGCAAAGCAGGGCCATTAAAAACTACAAGTAAATGAGAAAGGGTAGGAAAAGAGGAGGGTGTTAATACCCCAAAAGGCTGTGGAGCGACGTTTAGCAGCTAGTGCAATAAATTACCTGATTAATTTAACAATGGTTAATTCTTTGATATCACCATGCAACCTCTTCCCAAAACACACAGCCTTGGGGTTTTTCTTTTTCTCTCTCTTAATAAAATGGCATTTCTTTTACAGAAACGCAGATAGGCTTCCTGTATCCACATGCACAAACTGTGAAGATGTAGCACCGATGCATGGATGGTTATGAGTTCCAAAAGCAGACCTAAGATCTCACAGGTGTGTTTGCAAGTAAATGTCCAAACTCATTCGGCATTGTATAGATGCAGCTTCTACAAACCCCAAGCAGATTCTGTGTCCCTTACTTGGATCCCGCCTGCTTTCACCCTAAGTGCCAAATGCGATACAAAAGTAAACACACCACTCTTAGTTGTGTTGTGCCTCTCTCTCTTTTTTAGTGTAAGTAGGCACTGTGGAGTTGTTGTGACCAGGTTCAGGACTAATGACTGCGTACAGGGAGGGACTGATCCTGTCCTCCCCTGCTACAGTCCCCAAGGAAATGCTTCCCTGCTGCTATACGCTGTAGAAAGGAAGCCCCCATTTTCAGCAGCTCTGCCCCTCCTCAAGAGCTGCAGCTCCAATCCTCATTGGGCCCCCACAGCAGCCGCTATTTAGACTAAAAAATTAAGGAGAAGGACACATTTAGTCCAAGAGAAGAACAAAGAAACCCGCTGTACATCAAGTCAGACCATTGGTCAAGCTAAATCAGTCTCCACTGACTGGCAAAAACTCTCCAGGATTTCAAATGAGGTCTTTCTCAGTCCTACTTGGAAGTGCCAGAAACTTAACTTGAGACCTTTTGCATACAAAATATGTTCACTGAAGTTCGGCCCTTTCCCCTTCCTAATCTCCCCAATTTCTTCCATTATAGCTGAAACTCTGATTTCATCCTCTGTAACTTCTCATTTTGCTTGTTGCAATCCCTCCTCAGGCGTTCATCCTGTCAACTTTTCATAAAATACTTTGTTTAATTGTGTGTGTTTTTAGGATTCCCCCCCTAATGTGTCCAGTGGTTCTTATTTTTATCTGTGAGCTACATTGAGACCCATCAGAGGAAAAGGTGTATACATAAATCTATAGAATCATAGAATTGTAGAGTTGGAGCAGATCTCAGTATCTGGGGAGGTGCACATGGGAGAAAGGAGTTCCCAGTGCCAGATTTAGGGCAATGGGGGCGGTTCCCCCACAGAGGGCACCAAGCCAAGGAGGTGCAAAATCAAGAAGATCCATAATTAAGAAGATCCAAATTTTAGCCTCACACAGGGTACCATACACTGAAAGATTACTCATGTTTGCCCCTGGAATCCTTAAGTTGGCCCCAAGCTGTTCAGGGCTCCCAAATTACAGGAGTCGTTGGCTCCTTTGATGCAGGTTTTAGAAGTGAGACATGGGGGCACAACTGTAGCTTAGTGGTAAACCACGTTTTGCATGTTAACAGTCCCAGAATCAATCTCTAGCAGGGGTCAGCAAACTTTTTCAGCAGGGGGCTGGTCCACTGTCCCTCAGATCTTGTGGGGGGCCAGACAATTTTTTTTGTGGGGGGAATGAATGAATTCCTGTACCCCACAAATAACCCAGGGATGCATTTTAAATAAAAGGACATATTCTACTCATGTAAAAACATGCTGATTCCCGGACCGTCCGTGGGCCGGATTTAGAAGGTGATTGGGCTGGATCTGGCCCCCAGGCCTTAGTTTGCCTACACATGATCTAGCGCAGGAGTCAGCAACCTTTTTCAGCTGTGGGCCGGTCCGCCATCCCTCAGACCATGTGGTACACCAGACTATACTTTGAAAAAAAATAATGAATGAATTCCTATGACCCACAAATAACCCAGAGATGCATTTTAAATAAAAGCACAGATTCTACTCATGCTGATTCCTGGACCGTCCACAGGCCGGATTGAGAAGGCGATTGGGCCAGATCCAGCCCCTGGGCCTCAGTTTGCCTACCCATGATCTAGGGCCTCCTAACACCAATCTGAATCCCTTGAGAGCTGCAGTCCAGGCTTCACTCAGCAAGAGGGCCTCAAGACTCAGGCCGCTTGCCTGCCACCTCCTCCTCTGATGCACCACTGGCCAGCTGTTGGCTGCCCACCAGTAGCAGCCAGTCTGGGAAGACCAGACTGGGAAACTGGTCTCAAATTTCAGCAGTGCCACCCCTGTGCCTTCCATTCTACATATTAGTTGCGGAATTCACTAATCTGTGTGTTTGCTTTGACTCTTTTCATATACCTGTTTTCCTCGCGAAATAATTCCTTCAGGCACTTCCGGGTATTCATCCTCAAAGCTTGTTTCTTCCTCCTCAAAGCTTGTTTCTTCTTCCTCAAAGCTTGTTTCTCCCTCCCAGATTTTCTCACTCTCCAAGTTTCTTCCTCCCTCCCAGATTTTCTCTCTCTCCAAGTTTCTTCCTCCCTTCCAACTTGTTCTGTCCTCGTCGACGGTCGATCTGCTTCCTTCGCTTTCCTCAACTATTTGACCTAGCACTGATTTGGTTGGCAGAAGAGGCATCGAATACCTTTTCATTCTGGATACATTGCGTTTTATTTTCGGTACAGAAATCTTGGTGTTTGGAGTATATCTGGTTATGCCAGTCCAATCCCTGTTGCTTGCTCTAGATGCTGCAATACTTTCCTGTTTGAGGTTTGACATTGATGATCTTATGAATCCCTGCAGGTTCCCTTTGAATGCTTCGGGTCCTACCTCCTGGAAACTGTCTGTGACTTCTCTAAGCCATTTCTCCACATCCACTCTAGCTTCTTCAGCACATACCTCATTGAGGTGTGTTTTGGATTCTTCAAGCCATTGCTTAATATTTTGCCGGGATGCTTCCGGGTCTTCTTTGAGGTACGCTAGGGATTCTGCAAGCCATTCTTGAGTATTCAGATTGGAGGCTTCCTCTTTGAGACTCTGTATCGCCGATTCAGCCCACCCCTCCACATTTACTATACTTTCTTCAGAAGTTCCCTCTTTAAAATTCTGTGCAGATTCTGCAAGCCATTCGTACACATTCACCTTAGATGCTTCAGGACCTTGCTCTTGAACATTCATCATGGCTGCCTCAAGCCATCCTTTCACATCATGTCTTGATGTTTCAGGACATGTTTCACCCAGGTTTCCTATGGCCGTTTCAAACCATTGCTGTAGGTCCTGTCTGGGCATATCAGGTCCTTCCTCTTCCATGGTTTTCAGGTTTTGTTCAAGCCACTTTTGAACCCCTAGTCTGGAGGCTCCCCTTTGGACATTTGCTATCGATTCATCAAGCCACTGCTGCACACTTTTGGCAGTTGCTGGAGGAATGTCCTCTTTGAGGTTCAGAATGGATGCTTTTAGGAATTTGTTCAGGTCCTGCTTGGATGCTTCAGGACCTCCTTCTTGGAGCCCTTTTCTGGTTTCCTCAAGCCACTCTGTCACATCCTGTCTGGACGCTTCAGGCAACTCATCTTCAACGTTTCTTAAGGATTCTTCAACCCAGTCCTGCACATTCTCTATGGATGTTTCGGAACTTTCTTGTATGCGGCTTATTAAGTTTGACTGAAGCCACTTCCCCACATTCAGCATGGACTTCTGTTGGTTTTCTGTGAATGGTTTCTGCACCTTCTTACTGGATGCCTTACCTTTCTCCCGGATGCTTTCCGTGTCTGCTTCAGGACTTTTCTTCTGGATACCCTTCATGGGTGCTTCAGGAATTTCTTGGATGTTTTTCATGGATGCTTCAAGCCATTCTTGTATATCTAGACGGGACGGTTCAGGCCCTAGATCTTGCAAGTTTCTTATGGATGCTTTAAACCATTCCTTCATATCCTCTCTTGATTCTTCAGGATATAGCTCGTCAATTTTTTTCATGGATGATTCAAGCCATTCCTGCAAACCCTCACTGGAATCTTCAGGACCCCTTTCCATGAAGTCCTTAATGGATTCTTGAAGCCATTTTTGCATATTTTCTCTAGATGCTCCATTGCCTTCCTGTACGACGCTTCTCATGGATTCTTTGACCTTTTGCTTCATTTTCTCTTTTGCTTCTTCGTTTTTCAGACCTTTCGATGCTTGAGGCCATTCCGGAACAATGAGCTGGGTTGTTTCAGGACCTTCCTGCCTGGATGCTTCTGGAGGCTTCTCCATGGCTGCTTGAAGCCATTCTGGCACTACAAGCGCCTCCTGCTGAGCATTCGGTTTTATTGCTTTGCGACTTTGCCCTTGGATTTCCTGGATGGCTTTACTGGATGCTTCAGCCCACTCCGGCATACTTAGGCGGTCTGTTTCAGGCCCTGCCTCTTGGAGGTTACAGGTGGGGGCTTTTATCCATTCGCTCTCCTCCTTTCTAGATGCTTCAGGACATTGCTCTTCAATGTCCTCCATGGTTTGCTTGGGTGCCTCAGGACTCTTCTCTCTGAGGTTTTCCATAGGTTCCTGAAGCGTTCCTAATACATTCTCTTTACAAGTTTCAGAAGCTTCCTTTGTGGATTCTTCAAGCCGTTTCTTCTTTAGTTTACCCCTGAGCAACTTAGGCTTTGCTTCAGACTCTTGAAGACCCTGGAGGCTCTTAATGGATTCTTCATGCCATTCTTGAACACCTAGGTGGGATGTCTCGGGACCTTCCTCTTGGAGGTTACTTATGGATATGTCAAGCCATTCTTTCACATCCTGTCTGGCTTCTTCAGGACATTTCTCTTCAACGTTTTTACGGGATTCTTTGAGCCATTCATCAATAGCTGGTTTGGGTGCTTCTGAAACTTCCTTTGTAAGGCTTTCCATGGATGCCTGAAGCCACCTTACTACTTTCTTCTTGGATGTCTTGGGATCTGCTTTCCCTTGGACTCTCTCTATGGATTCTTCAAGCCATTTCTTGTTTAGGTTATATCTGGACGATTGAGGAACTGCAGGAGCCGGGCTTTCGCTTTTCTGTGTCATCTTTTCAGGCTCTTGCTTTTCTGTGTCATCTTCAGGTCTTTTAGCATGTGTGCTTGTTTGCCATATATAAACACAGCTTCTTTTTCCTGCTCCACTCATTTGTGCTTCTAAATGTTCCATGCCTACTTCATACAAACATGGTTCATAATGGTCTTGACTCGGCTCCTCTGCCTGTCTATAAAAATAAGAAATTTATTAGAGACGGCTTGAACAAAATAATCTAAATTAACATTAACTTCCTTAAGGCACTAAATCAGTGGCTTCTCAATCCAAAAGCAAATTTAATTAAATGAAATGGGTCGCACATTATATTTGAAAATTTACTGCTAGGAGCAACATGTCTATATCTTATCAGAGGAGCTAAAAAAAATTCTCTCCAGTTTTGGAATATTTTTACAGAATTTCAGAAAATGCAACTATGACAAAACCCACCTATGTTGTTCCAAAGCATCCCTCAACCCAAATATTTTCATTGGCTGCAAACACTTACAATGTAGCCTGTAGCTCAGAGTCCTTGAGTTCCTTCTGCAGGCAATTTATTTTCATCTGAAGACTCTTAAAAATCAAAACACACATATGTTTACAGGTGAATAATAAAATGCACTTATCTCTCAATCACACTCACTTTGTCCCTGTCTCTCTCTCACACACACACATTTTGGGATTCTGCAGATCTTGTTATTATGAAAAGAAATATCTTTCAGAAGGGGAAAACTTGTGGTCTAACAATGCAGGGAGCACTTTCACAAGACCATTTCTCTGTGGTGCAAACAGTGAAGGAGGCGTCCCCTCAGCAACTTCAGAAATGTTAATGGGGGATGGCTGGCTCTTTTCTTCATTGTGTACCCCAGACTCATAACAGCCCTCATGCAAAATAATCACTGATCCTCTGAATGTGTGCGTTTGTTGGGGTTGACAGCACACACACACACACACAACTCCCGCCCAACAGATCACTATGGAAATAATCAGGACTTTGGATCCTGTTTGGATAGGACCCTTAGATCCTGAGCTGTGGTAATGACAGCATCGCTGTGCCCCAGGGTCTGAAGGCCATGGTCTCTGCTGTGATGGTGAGACCAAAAATATGCTCTTCCCAGTGGTGTGCGTACTTGGGGGACTGGGATAATCCCCCAAATGTTCCCCTGGTGCCTCCTTCCCAAAGACTGGGAAGCTTCTGCCCAGCTTAGGGAGAGAGGGGTTATGGTCATGTGTGCAACATCAGCACGTCAAGATGTCACACGTGTGATGTCACCCCCACCCCTCAATCGCCCTCGCAAGCTGGTGCCTCTGGCCCTGGCTGTTCTCCTACAAAAAGTTAACTGCACGCCACTAGGTGTTCCCACCGCCCACTTCAGATGGGGTGGGAGGTGGAAGAAGGAAAGAGTTGTCCAGAAGAGCTCTGGTTTGGGCCATGAAACTGCTGGAAGGGTGAAGACCTGGGCACTGGCGTCCATAAATAGTGTGTTTGGGAAGCTGAGCAGCATAGGAGCCCAAAGGCATACCCTCCAACATTTCTCCCGATGAAAATAGGAACATCCCATTCCTTAATGATAATTTTACTATTTATATCGCACACAACTTACTGGGTTGCCCAGTTCAGCAGTTCGAATCCCCGTGATGGGGTGAGCTCCCGTTGCTCGGCCCCTGCTCCTGCCAACCCAGCAGTTCGAAAGCACGTCAAAGTGCAAGTAGATAAATAGGTACTGCTCCGGTGGGACGGTAAACAGCGTTTCCGTGTGCTGCTCTGGTTTCCAGAAGCAGCTTAGTCATGTTGGCCACATGACCCGGAAACTTTACACTGGCTCCCTCGGCCAGTAAAGCAAGATGAACGGCGCAACCCCAGAGTCGGTCGCGACTGGACCTAATGGTCAGGGGTCCCTTTACCTTTACCTTTAAGGGAAAGTGGGACATTTGAGGATCAAATCAGAAACCAGGATACCTTCTCTAAATCAGGGACGTCCCTGGAAAATAGGGACACTTGGAGCAAAGGGCTTTTTCCAGATCCATGTTTAACTGTTTCCAATCTAGTAGGCTACTTAAGAGGTACCAGGAGAAGGAGATTCTCCAAACTGGATTAGGATCTGGGTTAAAACGCTCTGCCAGCGTGTGTGTGTGTGTTTATGGGTACACAGGTCAAAATGGTTTCTCGCATTTGCAGAGCATGATTCTTGGGGTAAAGAATGATCCTTGCTTTTATTTTAAAAAACCATTAAAAACCACACATCTCATAAAAAGTCCATCTGATCTCCTCTCCACCAGGCATATATATTTAGGCCTGGACATTTTAAATAACTAGTATTTCCATTTTAAACTGTCATGGCTGAACTCCCTTTTGATTTGCTAATGAGGTTATGTCACAGCCAATCTGAACGCTATTTAATCAGAAATAGTCATGCTAACTTCAAGGGGAAAGAACTATATTACTGAATACAAATATACTTGATGTACCTCAATATGCTTTCCTTGTTCAATCAAAGCTGCTCTTGTTTCAACCATAAGTACTTGTTCCTGTAGTGCAAATGAAATGCAACAGTTTAAAGAAAGAGTGAAACCCATAATTCCCATTACACAAATGTAATGGTTTCATATTTTGTTATCAAAATACTTCTTAGATAATTAATGTGTGATTATTTTTGATCTGTATGTACATATGTGTGACACACACACACACACACACACACACACACATATATTACACTGCCTTTTTGCCCCTTTTATACAAAGGCGGCTTGTACTTGTACTATCTATCTATCTATCTAATCTATCTATCTATCTATCTATCTATCATGTCAATAAATATAAAGCAAGAAAACAACAAGACTTGAATGAAAACAACAGCAACAAAACCCCTTTACCCTGCCGCCCTATGCATGTTTAACATGGAGTAACCCCGCTGAACATAGTTCAATTGCAAAAACTCACAGCCTGTCCAAAGCCTGGTAGAATAGAATGGTCTTTAATTGAAACACCAACAAAGCAGGTCTCTGGGAGTTGGGGTTTTGCAATGGAGAAAGTTGTGTCCTTGGCAGCCACCCATCTGAGGGTGAGGGTACCCATAGCACAGTTTCTGCAGGCCAGGGAAGAGGAATCTGTGGCCCTCTCCAGGTTCTGTTGGACTCCTAGACAGCCTTGGCAACGGTCAGGGATGCTGGAAGCTGTGGTAGAACAACATCTAGAAGCCCAGGTGGAATGAATCAGCCTCCTGTAACCAACATGCTTAAGTCTAATTAATGCATGAAGGGGGTAAGCTGTCCTGCTAGGCTTAGCTAGGTCACTCCTCCTCACCTTGGGAGGAAGGGTTACCAAACTCTTTGTCCTCTCACTTCCACCATGTGAACCCTACCAGCAAGAAGGTCTAACCTGAACACTCCAAGCTTAGACTGCATGGCTTAAGGGAACCATCTTTGTGTTTCTACACAAATAATTCAGAAACCTTTACCATATTGAAACCTAAGTTATACCACCTGCCTTTTCTTGCCGCTGTATGGAAAAGCACATGATTCAGACCTTGGAAGGGTTTGTAAGTAAACCATTTTTAATTAGCCAAATGTGTGGTCTAAGGGAAGTGGGGAATTTTAGAAACAGCTTAGAAGGGGGATATTTTAAAGGTCTAACTGGGTCTATTTCCACACTTTGCTTTGCTGCATATCTTATTATTTAAAATTGCTCCTGGGGTTCTCTCACCAAAGAGTTCTTGCCCCAGGCCTGGATCCAGATGTCCAGAGAATTCTTCTTCTATTTTTCTTTACTTTTAACCAAACCAAAACCCAACAGTCCAAAGGTTCTCCATTCCTGGACAGGCTGTGGAGAAGCAGGCAGTCCCAGATCCTCCAGCTTAAAAGCAGTACACAGAACTGCCTTCAGAAATAAACTAGGAGTCCAGGAGTCAATGAAGCTTTTTAAACACCTGCAAAATGTGGCCAATCCTATAGGATCCTGCTGTTGAGCTGGTTGCCATATCCTTGAACCACTCACACATTGAAGAGATCCGCTATAAAAAAAACATCTGTGCCAGTTTATGTGTGCTGTACTGGCTTCCCTGTTCACGTCAGTGACAAGAGAGTAGGAGCTGAATGCACATAAGTCTCCAGATCAGGGTGACTATGTTTATATTCTGGTTTTATCTAAACAGATTTCAAAATGCTGTTACAGGATCATATTGTGGTGAGATACTGCTAGCATAGCAGGGATTTTAACACTTTTGAATCTATTTAGAGAAAAATAAATTCATTTTGCCATCAGCTTAACTGCAAATTAAAACTGATTTCTTATTCTCTGGGGGAGCGGGGTGAATATTCCATTATAGCTACTGCATATATATTTTCCAGTACCTTGAAAAGATCTCCCTTTTTTTCTTCCATCTTCTTTTCCCAACATTGCAGTGTCTTCTTCCAAAAGAACATTTATCATTGACGGAGGAGAGAGAGAGAGAACAGATTTTATAAGTCTTACATCCTTTTGGGGAAGCTATATTCCATACTTAACGATTGCAGCATCCACAAAAAGTGTCTTCACAAGCAGAGCTTTCCTGTTAGCCACAAATGCAACACTTTTCAATGGAGTCAGCTAAAAGTCATCATGTCTTGAATAATCAAGTGATTATGTACAAACAACGTACAGTTTCTCCCTACACCTGTTATTTGTGTGTTTTCCCCATTGATCTGCCCAGAAGCCAAATTTTACAACAGCAGCAAAATACAACTAAAAATGATAACAAAACAAAGATAAAATACTAATCTTCAACCCAATATAACAATTAAGCAACACAAACAACATTTAAAATGGATGTGTGACACCCCACCCTACTCGCTGAAGGTACTGTGGAATGGGAAAATCCTACTTGCTTCCTACAGGTGGTTAAAGAGCTAAATGCATTTATGGACCCCAGAGGGGGTGAAAACCTCATGTCTGCTTAAAACAGGGAAGTACTGGTGGCATCTTTTACTATGGCAGGAGCTTTTGTGCTTTAGATCATAGTCCAGATGAAGTGGACCCACAAAAGCTGATATCATAATAAATTTGTTCGTCTTTAAGGGGCCACAGCAATTCGCAGAAAAACCAAATTGCCATTTGCTCCGATAGAGTGCTAAAGAATGGTTTTCCCCGGAGGAAAACAGAGGGACAAGACAAAGTGTGGAGAAGCCCACTGTCAACTATCCCTCTGGAAGTTATTCCTGGGATGCGTTATTGGAATATTTGGGCAAACGAGGGACTTTTCTGCAGCTCACGCTGCCTAGTGACTGGAGACGGGTGGTTGGGAGAAGGGTTGGTTGGCCTTTTCCATTGTGCAAGGCTTGGCTTGCTTACTTGGATGCTTCTGGCACAGAGCTGATGGAGTAGGTCCAGCCTGTACGCAGTTCTGGTTAGTGCCCATTGGACTGGTAGGGGGAAAGGCAGGAAGACCAACAGTAGGGAGAGCCAATGACTGGCAGAGCCACCCCATGACTGCTTGTAAGTAAGGCAGCCAGGTGGCAGTGCCCCATGCACTCTAATGGACCAGCTTCCACTGACTGCGCATGCCCAGGAGCGGTCCTGAAATCTCCACCCCTCCTGGCCTGGATGAGGCCTTGTCCTCCTTCCCCACAGCTGACAACATGAAGCCTGACCCATTTGTAAACTGCTCTGATTTTTAAAACAGATTGGTTTCAGACATGCAGTGGATGCCCGCAAAATTAATAATGTTTTCAGACAATCAGTTCTAAAGCTTCCATCCATCTCTAGGTTGAACCATGAGGTCAGCAAACAGCCTGGCAGCCACATGAACTTGGAGGGTGGATTATAAGTGAGATGGTTTATAAATACTGAATGCTGACAAATGCAGCAACAGGAGCAGAGTGGCAATGCCTTGCGGTGAGCGAGAAAAGACCGTTGCATTAGCACATTTTTGTAATGGAAATGATCAAAGTGGTTCGGCGGGAGGGAGGACGGATTGAAGTAACATCTAATTATTCATGATGGCACCAGTGACCACAAAATCACTGTTTACTGCCACCCAGGATAGGATATTAATAGGGGGGATGTTTGTTTCTGCATGTCAAGAAAACGGATAACGCTCTTCCATTTTGTCAAGAGTAAATGCTGCTGGAAAATTATAGGCCCCCTTTCCCCAAGACAGGGAAACACAAGCCAAGCCGACTGATATAACACACTGCTTCCATCACAAGCTAGTCAGCCATACTGCTAGTCAGCCAGAGAACTAGGAATACAAATCTGATGTAACACTGTCTTCATTCCCTTGCACTGAGGATGCTTCACAGCCAGGGTGTTATATTGAATCCTGTCTTCTGTAGGCTGTGTATAGTCCTCCTACCTTAACAGCACATTTGAAGCACATTCCCGCCCCCCCTCAGAGAATTCTGGGAAGTATTGTGAGAGAGAGAGAGAGAGAGAGAGAGAGAGAGAGAGAGAGAGAGTTGCTGAGCAATTGTAACTCTGTGAGGGTTAAACGACAGTGCCCAGAATTCTTTGAGAGAAATAATGTGTTTTGAACATGCTTTAAAGGGGCAGTATGTGCACGGCTAGTTTAAACCTGCTCAGTATATTTTGATAATGATCATATTGTTGCAGGCGTGATCTTTGCATAGCTGTCAATTTTCAGATTTTAAAATAAGGGATCAGCAGCCCCACCTGTCCCGGGGACAGTCTATGGGATATCTAACAATCCGGGATAGCAGCAGGAAGCAGTGGGAAACGGCGCTGGAATAAGGGAATTTCCCGCAAAAAAGGGGAAGGCTATGGCTCTTTGGTTGTGCAATATCTTTTGTTTGGGCTTTTGCGTAACTTGACAGCCGAAGGTTGTAGCTTAATAACATTTGACCCTAGCCCCCACCTGGGCCTCTGGACAGAAGCAACGCCTCATGGATCCTTTTAACAGGATACACTTAACCAGGGCTTTTTTTCCAGCCAGAACTCATCAGAACTCAGTCCCAGTGCCTCTCAAGGGGGCACCATTGCCATTATAAGAGAACAAGTTCCAGCACCTCTTTTTGTGAGGTTCCAGCACCTCTTTTTCTAGATAAATGGCACTGCCCTTAACCAAAGAGGGGCAGGCAGTCGCTACAACCTTCCCTCCAGCCAAGACTAAGGCTCACCCAATGCCTAACCTCACAAAGTTGTGGTGATTGCTATGAAATGGACAAAAAACAAAGTATGAAAGCAAAACATATGAAAAAGGGAGGGAGGATGGGAGATCCAACAAGGAGGCTGGGGAGGAGGGCTAGGCAGGCCCCAATTATTCCGCCCCCCCGGAGGGAAGCCAAGCTACACCCATTGGCTGGTTGGGCCTGCCCCCTGGGGAATTCCCCCACCTAAGCATTTGGCCAATGCACAGGCAGGCTGCAATCTTCCCCGGCCGGCTGCCAGATCACAGGCGTGGCCATGGCCAGGTTACAGCACTGCCTGACCATTAAAGGTAAGCAGACCTATGTCACACCCTACCCTCAGTGAGACCTGAGATTTGTGTTTGGGCTGAAGAGGTAAAAGAAGCCTGACTGTAAAAGTAGCTTTCAGGGGTTGAAGTGAGACATGCAGGTGTTTCGATGAGCCTGGCGCTGCTCTACAGACTAGTATTGCCAACCGGCCCACTTGCCGCCATCCTCAAATTGTCTATCTGCACATAAATGGATATTGCAAAAATGCCATAAGATTCCAGCGCGCTCGCTCTCTCTCCTCATGAGAAAATTGCCCTATAATTTCCCGCCGCTTTGGGAAGTGGAGACTCTGTAACAATATTTCCTTTTGGTCCCTTAGGTGATTTTATTTCATTGACTACATTGGAAATGTAAAATTGCATCCCAAACTGTGTAATGGAGCGTTGACTCGCTGAGGTGCTAAATGACAGTGGCACCTCTATGAATATGGAATTGCTTTGCTCAGAGTTTGAAGAGTATAGGCTCACAATGCATCATTAAAGAAAATTAGATATGGGTGCTACTGAGTTCTTTCAACAATATGACTATGCATAAAACTCAGTACTGTCAATAAAGGACTCTTGAGATTGCCAGACAAATAATATCTGTATACTAGCTTGGATCACATTTTGTTGCTCTTTATAGATTTGATTTTTGGAAAGAAAATGTTGGTCTGAACAGCAAACTTGGTGCAGAATCCTCCCAGCAGTTACAGCCTAATAGAGTTCAAAGGGAATTATACATGGGTTTAGCATTGCACCCTTTGCTTCTCTCCCCCCGCTCAATTAATAAAACATTACTATTCATTTATATAGTATTTGAACAGGGTAGAGGGCTTTACTATGGACTCCTTTGCACATAACACTACCAAGCCAAGGTTTAGCAAGAACAAGAAAGTGTGCAAGTGTTGTACAGGAGAACTTCCCCAAAGTTGGTGCCCTGCAAAAAGAATTCATCTGGTGAAAACTGGGATACCTTTGCATTCCTTGTTAGTTCGTGCTCCAAGGGTTGCCAGGCTTCCACATTGCTTAGAAGATGGTGACGCCTGACAGAATCAGAGATGAGAGAAGAATCACAGCTGGCCATTCCATGGTGAGCTATACTTGTCCTTAGGTGTTCTTGATGCCTGGCCAGCTGACAGTCACACAATCTAGACCACTTAAAGCAAAAATAATTATACATCTATATTTTTAAACAACATACTGAAAATATACTGAAGCAGAATGTGTACACTTCTGTCAAAGAAACGGTTCTTCTTTCTCTGTTCACTATATGTTCAGGGTCACACCAGGCAAATGCTACCACTTTCCTGGAAGGAAACATGGCTGGCCAACAGGGCCACTTGATGCAGGACTGAGACTGGATCAATTAAATGTCCCGAACATCTTCTGCTTTGGGTAGCTTAGCACCACAGTTTACCATGAAGATGACAGAGTTGGCAGCTATGAATGGCAAATTTTGTGGAGGAGGGAGAGGGAGATGAGGTGGCAAAGGGCAAGAGGGAGACATTTGTCCCCAGTCTGGTTCTGGCTATGCCCAATGTTAACTCTGGCTCCCAGATTACTCTTCCCATTAGTCATCAGCCCTTTGTAAAAAAAAAAGATTCCCCACCCTTCTTTAAAGGAGCTCAGAGTGACTCAGATGACACCAGCTCCCTCATGATCGTTAGGCTGCTACTTAGCTTCACAGATGGAACTGCATCAAGCATCTTCAGATAATTCTCGGACCCCGTATCTGCCCCATTCATTCCCACTATTCCAGTATGGCAGGAAGCAGAAGAATGGACTGGACATATTTTGTGCCTGGAAGCAACCTTGCTCCAACCTCCTGGATTGCAGGGTTGTTGTAACAAATACACAACAATGTGGAGAAGATTTGGCCCACTGACATGTGCATGGCTGACTCTGCTGCTTTACACCTGTGCAGAAATACCTCTATGTAGATATTATTCGTTTTAAATTGTTTGCTAAGTGTTGTGCAGGTGGTTGAGAAAATATTACTGTTCTGGTGGCTTTATAAAATGTACACCAGTACAATGGCCCCTCCCCCACATGGTGTATAGCATACCCTCCAAATGTCCCGATTTTCTAGGGACAGTCCTGGAATTATGAACGCCACCCCAGTTTCTCAAATGATCCCGGAATGTCCCTATTTCCCCCTCTAGTGCCACCACCGAGCTTGGAAAGGTAGATGAGCTGGCGCTTGTTCTGAATGGTGGTGGCAGCAGTGGCAGCTGTGAGGGAGCTTCTCCTCGCCTCTCCATGGCCGCTGCTGCTGGCCTCCTCCCTTGGGCAGCTTGTAGCAGCTGCTGGAGGGCAGGTGAGGAGGAAGAGAAGCTGCCGTTGCCAAGACCCAGCCCCATGTAATACGCCGGCTCTGAGGGGCAGGCAGAGGGCAGGACTGCCCTGGGTGGAAAGAAAAGGGGAGCACAACAGAATACAGGGAGTCTTGATTTGGGGGGGATAAATGCTTTGTGCATCCAAGTCTAATCTTGCCCCTTTCTAAAATTTATCTATTGGTGTGTGTTTTTATTTTGTAAAAAGAATAGAATACAATAGGGATTAAGGAATTTCTCAGGACAGCGGAGGGTGAGTATGCTTTGTTCCATTAGTGTAGTGCTGGTGGAAATGCTCTGTGAGTGGGGGTTAAAAATGGGGGAGGGGTCAAGGAGGGTCAGTTTCAGGGAGTGAGAAATGTCCCTCTTCTCATCTGAGGAATGTTGGAGGGTATGCTATAGCCCCACACGTTTTAGGTGCTGAACACCTGTAGGGGATCTCCTTGAGTAAGCTCTCATCTAAATTGCACGAGACGCTGACTCAAGTAGGGCATCGTTGCCACAGCTGCCATTCAGCCGCCAACATGGCGGGGCAGCATGAACATTGAGGGCAGGACACTTCACTTTCCCCCTCAGGAGAGGGGAATCATATAGGGGGGCAGGAATGACTAAACAGGGGACAACGGCATTCTGCCTAGTCTTCAAACAATCAGATTTCTCTCTCCAACCTCTTCCTGCTGATGCTTTATAGCCTTTGGCTTCTTGATCTTGATTCCGTCTTCCACCTCTATCTCCTCCCAGGTTCTTTTTATGTAACGCTGTGGATACTGCAGGCTGCAAGACATAATAACAGGCTGGAACACGGCAGGCTGGGGAAAATGAGCGCTGAAAGGGTTTTTTAAAAGCGCCCCGGGGTTTAAAACGAATGTGGGGAGACTTCTTCTCACTCTTTCTGCGATCATTTGCGACTGTCATTGTACTTATCAGAAATATTGGTAATTAGATATCTCTGTGGACTGCAAAAGCATTTAGAGAATATCGTGGTGGTACACAACAACAAAATAAAAGCAGATAGAACAAATCAAATACAGTTCTCATGGCAATGTCAGCAATTACCCTTCCAAATATTTGTAATACAAATATTCTTAATAATAATTTACTGTACATATGGATTTGTATAGTGAGATCACTGGTGTTTTTTCTTTATCACTTAAAGTTTCTGAGAGGTGGAATTTGCACTGGGCCTGTGACCCTGGCAAAAGGGGGTTCAATCCTCTGCCTTTGCTACTTCCCAAACTTCAGTTCCCACCAGAATTACTACCTGCATTGCCGTCTTCAGAGCTAATAGCAGCTTCAGGGGTTATTTTATTTCAAGACAGCACAGCACAGGCCGTAAGGCTCAGTCCCTTCCCACAATACCATGGCACCAAGCTAAATTACCTCCACTAGGCAATAACTTTTAATCAAGGGAAAAGATCCAATAACAGATTTCCTATGTCACACATGTTGCTTGGCCGTGAGCTCCCGTTGTCTAGATATTTGTCATTTTACTAGCTATTTGCAGCCCAAGGATCCCGTCATGGAAGAACCTCCTATGCTCTAAGCAGAGAAAATACTAAATATGGGTCACTTCTGCTTCCTTCATTAATTGGATGGCGGGAGTCTTGAAGGTGGGGGTTTTCAGAGAGCAGCACCTGGCCTGACTCAGAGGCTTCAAGGTGAGGGTGGAAAGGGAGAAGAGGAGGCACCAGCTTTCGCCAATCCCAGAGAAGGCAACAGGGCTGGACCTAGAAGGCTTCATAATGCATCTCCTGTAGAGGGAGCCAAACAGATGAAAAAATAGCACCGGAAATATCTCTTACCTCCTCATCTCTTGCCTAAAATGCTTGTTTTCTTTCAAGAGCTGCTGGTTCTCCCCAACGAGCTTGATAATCATGTTGCTAAGGAATCTCTTCTCGCTTTTGAGCCTTTCTGTGGCCAGAAGCAGATCCGCAAACATCATCTTTCTATACAACATCAGGACCAGAACAAGATCAACCCCAACAGATGTGATTTTTTAAAAAAGCTTCAAAATACATCGCCATGTGTTATTATAATTCACAATCAAAATTTACACAGCACAAACGGTATAGGTTTCCTGCATATACCTAATCCATTTTTATTAATCCAATTTGATAGGCTACTATCATTTCTTTTTGGACAGATGGGGGGGGGGGAGGTGTTTCTTAAGCCAAGACTCAATGTTCAGCATCTCTTTATGGGATCTGAACCAAGTTCAGCACGGCATCTAATGGTCAACCTTGCCTCTGCTTACAAGAGACTCTTCGTAATGCTAGAGCCCACCCCTAACATTAATCGTGTTAAGGAATGACGCAGTGACATGGGTGCAGCCAGGATTTTTGTTGGAGTGGGCAGAACCTCAGTTTTCTATGAATTTTTATTTTATTTTATTGATTGAGGGGAGCAGCTGCCCCCCCCGGCTACGTCCATCAACACTGATGCAATGCATGATGTATGGGATCATTGATCTACATTAAACTGCTCATGTTTAGACCACTATACTGTTAAGTGGTTTGTTTGTTTTTTTTAAAAAATGATTTTGACAAAGTAATAATAATAAAGAAACAAGAATAAAAACGTGCACCCCACCCCCGAGACCATTCCATTGTAACTATCCAACCTCCCAAAATTTCCACACCTCTTGAGATGGTTTGACCCTTTTCTGTTTTAACAGTACAAATTCTACAAACACCTTCCATAGCTCCTCAAAATCATTTCTCCTGCATATAACCCGTCTTACCTTAATAGCACATGTTAATTTATCATTAATAGCTATTATTAAGCACCATTAAGTGTTTGACAAAGCGACATTTGACAAATAAATGCTTTGGAATCCCCTACTTATTAATATCAGGCAGGACGGGAGTCCTCAGTTTACTGTTTTAGATGCCTGCTAACAGGGCCGGCCCACCCATGAGGCAAGATGGGGCGTCGCCTCGGGCGGCAGGATCCACAGAGGCAGCAGATCTGGCCTCCAAGGAATGCCTCGCCTGCTGCTTCTTGGAAGCTCGATCTGCCTTCTCCTCAGCAGACCCCTTCCATGCTGCCGGCCTCTTGGCCCTGGCAGGGAGGTGCCATTTTGTGCTTCGCCTCAGGTGCCAAAATGTCTTGGGTCCGCCCTGCCTGCTAAACACTTGTTTCAGCAAACTGCAAACCACACACCAACAGCATATCCATCTTAACAACATTACTGTTGTTGTTAACAAGGAAAGTGAAAAGATTAATCAGGGACAGCTCAGTCGGTAGAGCATGAGTGTCTTAATCTCAGGGTTGTGGGTTCAAGTTCCATGGTGGTCAAAATATTCCTGCATTGTACAGGGTTGGACTAGATGACCCTCATGGTCCCTTCCAACTATACCATTCTATGAAATGATGTATAAATAAGAGAATATGGGTGTTTCAAAGGATAGGATGATTTGCATTCAAAATTGCCTTTACTTTTTGGCAAAAGCTGAATACTATAAAGAGCTGCTTTATCTCATCTAGGCATATTCTAAAAGGTACACTAACCCAGAATAATTTCCAGAAGCAAAATATACTCTGGGATGCGGAGGAAGAACAAGGCCCTCACTTAGCTCCCAGCTCCCAGGTGTAGAGTCAAACTGTTATCAGCCCCAACAAGCTGCCCTCTAACCAGCCCTGGCAGTTGCCTTGTTTGTGAGGTGGCGTGAGATCACAACTGTGTAAATAATATTAGCAAACATCAAGTGAGATTTCATCCCTCCCCCCAGCCTTTCAACACTGAGCATTTTAAACCACTAGGACCTGTTATTTCCATGACTTTGGTGGAATAGCATAAGGTTCCTAACCTTCCTTTCAGATGGGACCACAAACCTTCTCCTTGCCCTTGGCCTGGCAGAAGTCAACAGCCTTCCCCAAACCTCATGGCCCTTTTATTTTGAAAGATTTGTCTTTGATACATTTGGGGAAGCTCTTTTATCTCCTTGGGGAGGTTATTTTGTTAAACTAAAGAGCCCTGGATGTTTGTGCAGTGCCACAATGTACTCATCTTTGTGAATTAAGATACCTAGAACCATTTATTTTTTTAAATCTGATACTAGCTACCTACTAGCTACCTTTGGGACGCGAGTGGCACTGTGGTCTAAACCACTGAGCCTAGGGCTTGCCGATCGGAAGGTCAGCGGTTCGAATCCTTGCGACGGGGTGAGATCCTGTTGCTCTGTCCCAGCTCCTGCCAACCTAGCAGTTCAAAAACACATCAAAGTAGATAAATAGGTACCGCTTCGGCAGGAAGGTAAACGGCATTTCCATGTGCTGCTCTGGTTTCGCCAGAAGCGGCTTAGTCATGCTGGCCACATGACCCAGAAAAACTGTCTGTGGACAAACGTCGGCTCCCTTGGCCAGTAAAGCGAGATGAGCGCTGCAACCCCAGAGTCGTTCGCAACTGGACTTAACTGTCAGGGGTCCCATTACCTTTACTACCTACCTTTACGGTGGTTTCTGTGTGTGCAGGAAGGACTTTGGTTATGTACACAATAACCCGCACAAAAATGCTGTTTCTCTCAACCTGGAATCATTTGTGCTCATCCTCAAGACGCTGCTTTCAATCTAGATTGATTCTAGATCCTGCCACCCACAAGGGCAGGGGTGGCTAATTGATACACATTTGAAAAGCCTCCTTGATTAGATTATCCACATTTTTTCTTCCCTGCACATTCCCCAGGTGAATGAAGAAGGAAGTGGTGGTTGCGATTTTGATATACGCTTACCCACAATGCCCTTGGCAAAGGGTGGATATACCCTCCCCCCATTGCTGGGACCACCTACAACTGTTTTAATCTGTTTTCAAATGGGTAATGCAGAATCAATCTTCAATGAGCATTTATTTTTGGAGAGAAACTGGTCCCCCCCCCCTCAAGAACTGCTTTTCAGGGCAACAAAATCTGCAAAAGATTAGATTGTGCGTGGGCTATGTGGGGGAAAAACCCCAATACTCTGTCTCCACTGATTCTTGAATAAAATGCTGGGTGTATACAGCCTTTGTTTAATACTTTATTTATTTGCAATTCATGTGAACCGAAGACAGGAGGCTCTCTAGCATTGTGGGTTGGGTTGATGTTGTCTGTCACAGTATTTTGCTTTCTTATCACTTATACACACACACACACACACACACACACACACACACGACAGATGCTCATGGACTTAAGGTCACTGATACCCTCATTCTTTATCACTTTCTCCTTTAACTCAGGTACCCTACAATGAAAGGGGCTGCAATGGCCACTTACAGAATGGCACACAGTCGAGAACTTTGTGGCTTCAACTGTTCTTCTTCCCCATTCTCTCTTAGCCCTGCCTGGGGTGGAGGAGTGTTTGTGATATAATCTGCCTCTAGAATATTGTTCGCAAGGCCCACTACCCCTGATGTTTTGAGTACATTTTAACTAAAAACTCTTCTATTCCATTGTGTAGTTCAGGGTCATTATTTGAATTCTTTTAAACGTTCTTTTCTGTGTGCTAGGCTCAGAAACCATGACAACCGCTTACCAGGCTCCGAGCAATATTAAAAATACCCCTTTTCTGTCAGGCATTGATTATCTCTTTTATCACAACTGAAAAATTTGAGGACATTGGTTATTTGCTCAGGGCTAAATCCTGCTAGGCCCATAATTTCATACTGAACAGCTGGCCTTCATATTATGACCTGAGGGGAGGTGGAGAGAGAGAAAGCAAATGGGAATAGTGTGGAATAGTCTGCATTTTGACCTTCCTTCTGATTGACTGACCTCAGCCCACATCCACCCACCTAGGCCAGGCACTTGTGGGACAAGACAAACCTGAAAAGTAAAACAAAAACAAAAACCACCTGCAAAAGACCCGTAGTCATGAGCCTGGCAACATTAGGTGTCTGCACTAATAATTGCCATTTTCTGCAACAGCCTGGTGCTAACCTGCAAAGCAGAGAAATGAGGCCACCCACAGATGGGAAAAAAGCTCCTGCTTATGCAAGGAACCCTCAGGGATGTAGAAAATATTAACAATAAGCATCTGAGATGTCCCACCCATGAGGCAAGTTGAGGCGGCTGCCTCAGGCGGCAACATCCACATGAACGGCAGATCCTGATACAGATTTTTATTCCCCTGCCTTTGTTCCTGATCTAGATCTCCACTCACCCTGTTTTCCCTGGTGGGAAATGGCCATAACACCATTTTGTGGTTCGCCTCAGGTGCCAAAATCCCTTGGGGCATCCCTGTTAAGCATTCCTATTTATTTTTAGTTAATATTAATACACACCGATTGATCTGAAGACTGAAGGCTATAGGCATTGCCTGCACTCTGCCATGTCCTCCAGTGGCGTGAGTGCAGGGGGCATGCGCTAGACCCCTCCGTGGGCTCAGTGGCTCTTCAGCTGAAGGGAATAACCATAACCCATTGGCCTAGCGCCCAATAGCATCCTTCTGTTCATTGACCCCGACTCATGCTGGTAAAGGAAGGCTTGAGGCAACTAGCTGAGAACATCAGCACACTGTGGGAGCAGAGGGCAGAGGAAAAGGTCTCAGGAAGGCCGGCAAGAAAAAATATTGGCTTGGATGGTGTGTTTGCACTGAGTCCCTACCGCTTCTCCTTCCTGCTAAGCAGCAGTGACTCAGAAGTTGACCAGCAACCAGCTGCAAAGATGCACATGCCGTGTCCTCATTCAAACCTGGCCTCCTTACTGTCAGTAGCTTTCTAGGAGCCTACGATTGCCATTTCAACCTGCCTGGTTGTCTTTACGAGTGAACAGCCAGCCATTCAGTTAGCTATTCTGTTAGGGGGCAGCTGACGAACATGTCCCGTTGCTGCCTTGCTTGTGGCAGCAGAACCCACTGGTGGGAGCAACGCTGTGCATGTTGTTGTTTAGTTGTTTAGTCGTGTCCGACTCTTCGTGACCCCCTGGACCAGAGCACACCAGGCACTCCTGTCTTCCACTGCCTCCCGCAGTTTAGTCAAACTCATGCTGGTAGCTTCAAGAACACTGTCCAACCATCTTGTCCTCTGTCGTCCCCTTCTCCTTGTGACCTCCATCTTTCCCAACATCGGGGTCTTTTCCAGGGAGTCTTCTCTTCTCATGAGGTGGCCAAAGTATTGGAGTCTCAGCTTCAGGATCTGTCCTTCCAGTGAGCACTCAGGGCTGATTTCCTTCAGAATGGATCGGTTTGATCTTCTTGCAGTCCATGGGACTCTCAAGAGTCTCCTCCAGCACCATAATTCAAAAGCATCAATTCTTCGGCGATCAGCCTTCTTGATGGTCCAGCTCTCACTTCCATATATCACTACTGGGAAAACCATAGCTTTAACAATACGGACCTTTGTTGGCAAGGTGATGTCTCTAGTGGCAGAACTTGCACAGTGCAGAGGGGCATACTGGTCTAGGATCACAGTGAGTGAGGCGGGAAGGAACATGCCCCATTGAGAGCACCTTGTGGCCTCGTAGGAAGAGGAAACGAAGCGCCACCATAAGGTATTTATTGTTGTTGATCTACAGTGGTGCCTCGCAAGACGAAATTAATCCATTCCGCGAGTGTCTTCGTCTAGCGGTTTTTTCGTCTTGCGAAGCAACCCTATTAGCGGCTTAGCGGATTAGCGCTATTAGCGGTTTAGCGGCTATTAAAGGCTTATCGGCTTAGCGGCTTAGCTGCTAAAAGGCTATTAGCGGCTTAGCGGCTTAGAAAAAGAGGGGGGGGAGCGAAAAAAAATCTCAAGACTCGCAAGACATTTTCGTCTTGCGAAGCAAGCCCATAGGGAAATTCGTCCTCCGAAGCAACTCAAAAATGGAAAACCCTTTCGTCTAGTGGGTTTTACGTCTTGCGAGGCATTCGTCTTGCAGGGCACCACTGTACGTGTTTTGCAGACCAAAACTCCTCCTTTAGGGTTGAGTCCAGTCTAAGTTAGTTGCATGTAGACACCATTGGAACTCATGTAGAAAGTTCGTAATGAGTTAAGGCCTGTTGATATCAACACTCCCATTGACTCAGCATCTATGGCACTTGCTTCTTAGGATATTCTTATGTGCTTTTGATCTGTTTTTCTCCAAACCATCTTTGAACCAAATTGAGGAAAAGAACAAACTAGCAGCAGCTTAAGCCAGTCATGTGCACACAGCCCCCCACCTGCTAAATCTGCTTGTCCTTGTGAATTGCTATCTGGTGCAACTATTTTGTTTCTTTTAAAGTGAATCCTGGCCAGTTATCACAGTGCATAAGCAACTTGGCTTACAAGCCACACTTTAACTTGGGCTAGATCTACACTGATCTGCTATCAAAGACTATTAAAAAATTATATAGCAATTATACACCACTTTTGCAGTGCCCTTTGGTGTCACATTTTTATAACACATTTTTAATGTCATAACCGACCAGTGTAGATTCACCCTTGGTTTTTAGTTAGTTTTGCTGTGCTTAGATACTCCTCTAAAGCAGGGCCCAACCCCTCCAAAACTGTCCCTGGTTATATCTTTTTTGGTAAGGAAGCCATAACTAATAAAGAAATAACATTACAGTGGTACCTCTGGTTACGTACTTAATTCGTTCCGGAGGTCCGTTCTTAACCTGAAACTGTTCTTATCCTGAAGCACCACTTTAGCTAATGGGGCCTCCCGCTGCTGCCGCGCCGCTGGAACATCATTTCTGTTCTCATCCTGAAGCAAAGTTCTTAACCTAAGGTACTATTTCTGGGTTAGTGGAGTCTGTAACCTGAAACATATGTAACCCGAGGTACCAATGTATAGTTCTAGATTTTATTGGGAATTAAACACTGTTGTCTTCTGTTTGGATCAAACATAGGCAGGCAAGACAGTAATCTGAAGCCACAGAGTCAACTTCCTTCTGCCCCAAAAGTCCCCCTTAGGTCATCACTCTGTGGACATCGATTGCGACACTCTCCTTGGGACATCTATGGGGACATTTCTTCACAGACAGGCTCTTCCTCAGATATCAGGGTCACCGGCTCATGAAATACTTCTCCTTCCTCACTGAGGAACCTGTTTCTGCAACACTCTCTACAGAACTAGAAACTGGGCTGTTTGGAGGCATGTACTCAGAGAGTGCACAGATTCTCTCAGGGTTAGCGTAGGGCTCATTCGCACTTCTGTTTGCCCCATGATTTCCTGGCACAGGTCTGAGAGGTTTTTCTTTTCTCCTGCTGTTTTCCCTGGGAAAATCCGTTGTTTACTGCTGAATTAGAACAAAGGTCATTTGGGGTTTCTGCACGGATGAACCCCAAGATTTATTGGACATACCAGGAGCAATCCAATTTGCAACAACGAGTCTAACATCATCAGGTAGAAGAACCTGGATCTGTCAGAAGAAATATGGCACATACACCGAAATAGATTAGGTCTTCAGCAGGTCTCTTCTGATGCTGCAGGAACTAGGGCAGCATGTGGAGGAACAGTATCCAAAACCTGCAGAGGCTTAGAGTCAGTACTCACAACCAGAGGTACCACTGTACAGGATACCATAGCCAACAGTTGAAGACAAGTGACCATGGATGCTCTCATGTGCCCTGGCTCAGAGGCAGCATGCCCATTTTCCAATAAGTGCATTGAGTTGGTGGGTGGGTGGGGGGAAGACCCCTCCATATTTGCTCCTATTGGTCAAGGTGTCCCTCATGCCTTTGGGGGAGGGTGGTGGGCCATCCACATTCCTTATTTTTACTGGCAGAGCACTTCAGTATGCCCAGGTGCAGTGGAGAATTTCAAATACTAGGCTACATCTGAAGCAGGGCTCTCCATACACCCAAGGGGTGAGATATAAAGGGGAACAATGTTTAGGATTTGTACCCACACCATAGGCTGGAAGAACTAGAAACCTATGCTCTCAGATTGAGAGCAATGAGACAGTCGCATACATATGTGACACAATACCCTAAAACAAACTCTATCTATCTATCTATCTATCTATCTATCTATCTAGATATAAAATTTATATGGAAGGGTGGGACTTCTGATAAAAGGGGTGCTACTTGGAGTGAAAAGTGGGTGGGGTACCTGACCCTTTTTGTGTGTGATAAAGGATGGTCCCTTCGAGTCTTCTGCCAGACCTGCAAATAACTTCCATGGAGAGGCTGTGGAATGGGGACATCACCAACATTTTCTGTAGGTTGATGTATGGAAGGAAGTATTTCTTGGGAACGCCAACAGAGAACTGAAATGTAGAGAAGCAGTCTATGGGCTTGTCCACGCTGGAGCAAAATGTGGATTTGCACTGGCTTGCGTCCTCACCAATGAATGGGTGTCAATAGGATGTCCTCCCCATCCCAGTGTTGGCCTGCAGCTTTCCCCCCTTTAAATGTGAGATTTTATTTATCTTTGGAAAGTGAAAAAGGAACTTTTTTAATTTAAAAAATGCATTTAAAGGGGGAAGGTCCTGGACAATACTGGGATGAGGTTCCAGATTTTGCTCTGGTGCAAACAAGCCCTTGATGTAATATTGTAGTATTATTCAGGGTTGTTGCAGGGATTACATGAGGAGGGGAAGAAACGTACACCTTTCGCTCCTTGAAGAAAAGGTGGGGTATAAATACAAAATAACTACAAAATAATGCATAATAAGATAATATTTGCTGAACATCCCTGCTTACTAGCCTTATAAGACTATAGGCACCTGGTAGTCTCCGAATGCACAGTGTTTGTCCCGGTCACCTGGGTTTTGGTGGTGTCTTGGAGTGTTTTTGCAAATAGGAAACATTCAAGTGGACATTTTTATCAACAGACTATGAGATCAGACCCACACTGTGGGCGTAAGCTCTTTGTGGTTTTGTGGTTCTTGTCGCAGTTTAGGTACAGCAGCAACAAGAGCACTTGGTCACAGCACTTGAGCTTTCAGTTGCCGGATTAATTTTTGACTCCTTAACAAAGCCGGATTTTTCAGAATTATGAGAACCAGGTAAGCATTTGCAAATATGTTAAACAAGGGCAGTGTAGCTTGCTTTCTCAGATACAAAAAACAACCGGGGGCTGGGGGATAGTATGTTTGTTTCAGCATAAAATGTGCAACAAGTGCTCAGAAACTTGGGAGGAAGTGATCATGTTCTCCTGGGTTTCAGAATACAGAGGCAAGGGAAAACTGAGTGTAGCTGGACATGAACTCTGGACTTTAAGAAGGCCAATTTCAAAAAGCTGAAGGAGCTACTGGGTGTGTTCCCATGGTCAGAAATACTCAACGAGAAGGGAGTCCAAGAAGGATGGGAGTTTCTAAAAGGAGAAATATTGAAGGCCCAAATGCAGACGATACAAGAAGAAAGAAAAGTGGGAGGCATCTAAGGAAACCGGTGTGGCTGCATAAGGAGCTTACAGATGAGCTGAGAGTTAAGAAGGGCATGTATAAGAAAGGGGAAATCACAAAGGAGGATTATACATGAGTAGCCAACAGTTGCAGGGGGAAAGTCAGGCTGGCTAAAGCTCAGAATGAGCTCAGGCCTGCAAGAGAGGTTAAAAATAATAATAAAGGTTTCTTCAACTATGTCCGAAATAAGAGGAAAAACAAGCAAGTGGTAGGTCCTCTGCGTGGGGAACACAGAGAAATGCTATTGGGTGACGGAGAAAAGGCAGAACTCCTCAACACCTATTTTGCCTCTGTCTTCACCCAAAAGGAAAGCGACGCCCAACCTGGTGATAACAGAATAAATGATGCAAGGAGGGAGCTGCAGCCCAAGACAGGAAAAGAGGTAGTAAGGGAACACCAGGCTACTTTAAATGAATGCAGATCTCCAGAGCCTGATGAGCTGCACCCAAGGGTACTAAAGGAGCTTGCGGATGTAATTTCAGAGCCTTTGTCTATTATCTTTGAGAATTCTTGGAGAACAGCTGAGGTTCCTACAGACTAGCAAATGTTGTCTTCCCCATCTTCAAAAGGGGAAAAAGGAAGACCAACCAGTGAGCTTGACATTGATACTAGGGAAGTTCCTAGAACAGGTGATTCAACAGTCGGTCTGTGAGCATTTAGAAAAGGATATTGTGATTACTAAGACCCAGCATGGGTTTCTCAAAAATAAGTCATGCCAGACCAATCTGATTTTTTTTTTTTAATGGAATTACAAACTTGTGGATCAGGGAAATGCTGTGGACATAGTGCATCTTGATTTCAGTAAGACTTTTGACAAAGTCCCCCATTATATTCTCAGAAGGAAGCTGGTAAAATGTGGGTTGAACGAGGTAACTGTTAGGTGGGTTTGTAGCTGGTTGGCCTTCTCGGAAGTGGCGCCCACCCTGTGGAACGCCCTCCCATCAGATGTCCAAGCGATAAACAACTACCTGACATTCAGAAGACATCTTAAGGCAGCTCTGTTCAGGGAAGTTTTTAATGTGTGACATTTTAGTGTATTTTTGGTCTCTGTGGAAGCCGCCCAGAGTGGCTGGGGAAACCCAGCCAGATGGGCGGGGTACAAATAATAAATTATTATTATTATATTATTATTATTGGTGGACCACAAGATTAACATGAGTCAACAGTGATGCAGCAGCAAAAAAAAAGCTAATGCTCTTCTAGGCTGCATCAACAGAAGTATAGTCTCCAGATCAAGGGAAGTAATAGTACTACTCTATTCTGCCTTAGTCCACACTGTGTCTAATTCTGGCCACCACAGTTTAGGAAGAATACTAACAAGCTGGTACATGTACAGAGGAGGGCAACCAAGATGATCAAGGGTCTGGAAACCAAGCCTGATGAGGAGCACTTGAAGGAGCTGGGTATGTTTAGCCTGGAAAGAGGAGACTGAGAGGAGATATAATAGCCATCTTCAAACATCTTAAGGGCTGTCACATAGAGGAGGCAGCATGCTTGTTTTCTCCTGCTCTGGAGGGTAGGACTCGAACCAATGGCTTCAAGTTGCAAGAAAGGAGATTCCGATGAAACATTCAGAAAAACTTTCTGACACTAAGAGCTGTTCAGCAGTGGGACAGACTCCCACGAGAGGTGGTGGACTCTCCTTCCTTGGAGGTTTTTAAACAGATGTTGGATGGCCATCTGCCATGGATGCTTTAGCTTAGATTCCTGTATTGCAGGGGGTTGGACTAGATGACCCGGGGGGGTCCCTTGCAACTTTAAGATTCTATGATTCTATGAACTGAACCGTTGAAAGACTGTTCTTTTTGTAAAGGAAGGGTAGCTCCTATTTGCCTTAGGCTGCAGTGCTGCACCAACTTACACTGGAGTAAGCTCCATTGAATTCAGTGGAAGTTACTTTTGAGGAAAGATTTAGCATTTTCAAGTAAGTACTGGAATAACTAGTAAGTGACCTTAAACTGAACATGTTGAAGTGACTCATCTTCTCTTTTCTGGGGCAGTTGTGTTACTTTTCCAGTATTTGAGGAAGAGTCAGGAAAAGAACAGGACCCAAATTAATTAGTTATATGTTAAGTGAATTAATTAGTGGGCATGCAGTTAATTATGAACCACCATTCACCTGTGGAGTTTTGTTTTTACTATTTGTGTTCAAAAACCATGCAACTGCTTGGTAATTCCTAAATGTCTGTGCATATTCCTGTTTAAGTAAGTCTGAGAGCTCGTTGTTTGGTTGCCTAGATAGAGTACTGTAATATTTCTATGACCATCACTACTAGCGATCAAAACTAATTTAGAGTTTTGGATTTGAAACCACAGTTCTTTGTGCTGCAGCACACTCTTCACCATGGCAAGACAAATAGCTACACAATCATAAGAGGTTACAGTGGTACCTTGGGTTACAGACGCTTCAGGTTACATATGCTTCAGGTTACAGACTCCGCTAACCCAGAAGTAGTACCTCGGGTTAAGAACTTTGCTTCAGGATGAGAACAGAAATCGCGTGGCGGCAGCGGGAGGCCCCATTAGCTAAAGTGGTACCTCAGGTTAAGAACAGTTTCAGGTTAAGAACAGACCTCCAGAACGAATTAAGTTCTTAACCCGAGGTACCACTGTATTGACCAAAAGGAAATAACAAGCAAGTTGGACTGCATTTTTTAAATATATATAAAAACTTTATAAGTGGCCAATTTATTTTAAGGAAATTAAATAGGGGGGGGGGGAGCCAATAATCAATAGTGATAACATTGTGGATGTTTTATTCTGCAATGAAGTCTGGCACACACTGAGAAGTACATAGCAAATGAACAAAACAGGATGGTCTATTTTAAAAAGAAACATGTTATAATCATAGGTATTTGGTGGTTTGTCACTCCTTAAAAGATACTGATGATGCATGAGATCATTCTCAAGGAACCCTTAAGACGACAATTGTGGTTTTAAACAACGTGAGGTTGGATGAGTTAAAGGACAATGAGGGCTCATCCACACTTAACTTTCACTCCCTGCTTTCCCACTCCGTATCTTGGAGATTTTTGGGTTTTCTTGTGGAGTGTTCAAGAGTGGCAAAGCGGCAGGGGAAACAGACCAGAAAAGTTCAGACCTGCGTTTTAGAAAGCACAGAGGAAAATAAAACCTTGTTTTAACATGCCATTCCCCACGCTGTGATATCCTACTGCTTACTCTACTCAAAACTATGCCATTGTTCAAAATTGCTTTTTTTACTTTCAGTGTCCTTCCATCCCTACTAAATTCAAACCTCTGCTGTTGTTTACAACTGCCATTTTCTCTCTGCCATTCCCTTAACATTTAGCACAAGTATTATTCAGAAAGGCCTCTCTTATCTTTTTTGCTATGAGCTACCCTGTAGCTGATGAACTTATCTACATTACTTGACAGCCTTTTTATCTTAAAATCAGCGGGTTGGCCTTCTACAAAGATCTGAAACGGAAAAATAAACTTAACCCTTGGTGGACTATATGAAGGGCAATATAGAATATAGCTCACCACATCTTCAATTAGAGCTGTTCTGCATATGCAAAAATGTTTCTTTACTGGCCTGTTAGAAAATCTATTAGCCATCTACTCAGTAGTTTTCCTCCTCCCTGCTTTTTTTAAACCTCTACTGTTGTTTAAAACCACAAAGACGCATTTTAAATAAAAGGACACATTCTACTCATGTAAAAACACACTGATTCCCGGACCGTCCGCGGGCCAGATTTAGAAGGCGATTGGGCCAGATCCGGCCCCCGGGCCTTAGTTTGCCTACCCATACAATAGATAAAGGATGCAGAGCTCTCAAATATTCCAAAGTAATTTACTCAAACCTCTGCCATTTGCCTCTCAATTCTCTCCATCCCTGCTTTACTTAAACTTCTGCCATTGTTTTAAACAAAGCTTCCTCAACCTCGTCCCTCCAGATGTTTTGAGACTACAATTCTCATCATCCCTGACCACTGGTCCTGCTAGCTGGGGATCATGGGAGTTGTAGGCCAAAAACATCTGGAGGGCCGAGTTTGAGGAAGCCTGTTTTAAACCATCACTTTCCCCCTCTTGTGATTCTCCTTTCTCACTCCAGTGCCATGACCACTGCTGTTGTGGAGTCTGCCTTCATTTTTGCTCAACTCTCCTGCCTTGACTCCATACAAATCCAAGATTGTGATGAAGCACTATCTATCCTTCAGTGGGGGCTGTGATCTAACTTACAAGTCAACCTTTTTGAGTGCACGGCTCCCTTGACCAACTACATTCTTTCTGTGGCACCCCTGTGGGGCTCAGGAGCCCAGTTATGTCACCCCATGGCTGCAGAGCTGACAGCCTCTCACCCCTTTTCAAACACCCTCCCTTCTGGAGGGTTCCCTCATCCTCCTCTCCTCTCCTTGGGAGTCCTCTGGGCAGCTACTGCTGCCACCCCTGGTCTCTGAGCTGCCCCCACTGCCCCAAAGAGAGGTGCTTCCTCACACTGCCCCACAGAGGCCTGGGACTTGTCTGTCCATTCCCAACAGCAAGGGCTGGTGGACTGGCTGGCTGGGATCCCTCACCCGCTTGCCTGCTTGCTCCAAGGCCACCTCAGCTCCTGGCAACCAGCACCCCCTGGCCAGCCCCAGAGGCACCATTCGCCCGGGGAGTTTGTAGCCAGGGCTGCTGCAACAAACAGCTATGCAAGCCTTTGGGAGACAGAGACGTGAGAGGACATCAGAGGAGGGAGGGAAGGGGAAAGGGACAGTGTTGCCCGTAGCACCCCTGACCATCATTCAAGGCACCCCAGGGTGCCAAGGCACACTGCTTGAAAACTACTGCATTATATTAAAAAGGAAAAATGAACATATTAAAAGAATGTAGGAAGATATAGAATCAGGACTGGCCCTACATCAACATCTCCCATACAGTTGAAAAATAAAACAAAAGAAGCAAATAATATTCAAATAAAACATAGAGCCCTACCAGCTTAAATATCCATATTTAACAATTTAAAATATTTGGGCCTGAAAAATATTTGATATAAAATAATATGCATGGCATCCCGTTAACTTTTATAAACCTTTTTTTTGCTTCCAGTTTTGCCACCCTCGTAATAACAGGCAGGTGGTTTTGTGAAGGATACATATCTGCTGTATTGATTAAAGGTAAAGGTAAAGGTACCCCTGCCCGTACGGGCCAGTCGTGTCCGACTCTAGGGTTGTGCGCCCATCTCACTTAAGAGGCCGGGGGCCAGCGCTGTCCGGAGACACTTCCGGGTCATGTGGCCAGTGTGTCGAAGCTGCTCTGGCGAGCCAGCACCAGCGCAGCACACGGAAACGCCATTTACCTTTCCACTATAAAGCGGTACCTATTTATCTACTTGCACTTTGGCGTGCTTTCGAACTACTAGGTGGGCAGGAGCTGGGACCGAAAGACGGGAGCTCACCCCGCCACGGGGATTCGAACCGCCAACCATGCGATCGGCAAGCCCTAGGCGCTGAGGTTTTACCCACAGCGCCACCCGCGTCCCTGTATTGATTGATTACGTAGGGTAATTTAACGGATAAGTGGTATTTTCCTTTATTTCACCTGACCCACAACCACAGACTTTTATCTAGCATAACAGGACTTAAACCTCCCTTCCACTTCAGCAGACAGCATGCACTGAAATCAGAGGGCTGTGAATGCTTTACTTAAAAGGGGAACTGAGAGTGATACTGAGTCCCATCCATACACACCCTTTTTGACAAAATCAGCTTCAGAATGCAGGAAATACTTGAGCTTAGCCATAAACATCCTATTGTCTCAAGATTCAGAAGCCAGTGAAGTGGAGTGATCTTTAAAGTGCTTGTTCAGTGCTGTGCTCTTTCTCTTCTTCTTCGGAATTAGATAATACCTTTGCTGTTAAGTTGTGGGTGAACATATCAGACGACACAGCGATTCTTCAGACACTTCTTATTTATTCACAGCCCAGAACAGAACTGAACTGAAGGGTTCAGCCAACCTGCTTATATAGAGCTCAACTACAAAGCAACAGTAACAACTGTCTGTAACTATCCAATCACTGAACGTCACTTTCAATTCCTTATTTGCATATGTGGACCTGAGTGAAAACTATCTACAGTATCCCCCTGCTGTCCCAGGGTGAGAACTTCAGTACATAGCATTTGCCCATAAAAAGAAAGAAAGAATGCAATTGCTGTTCTGCAATCCCCTTACATTTTACGATCCTCCTTCTAATAGCGAACTCAGGTGGTGAGCGCTAGCAGGATTGTGGCTAAAACAGGGCTACTGAGAACAAGAGAGAGGTATTAGCATTGTCCAGGGGAGCCCTAAGAGCTGCAGAAGTACAAAAAACACTTGGCCAATGGTGCAGGCAGGCGGCAGAACTGCCACAGTGTAGGGGTACACCAGTTGAGGAGCACAGTGAGTAAGGCGAGCAGGAGCATGTCCCACCAAGAGCGCCTTGTGGCCTAGTGGCAGGGTCTGTGGACAGGAAGAGGAGGAGAAGCACCACAATAAGTCGGACAAGGAGGAGACAAGCTCTGGTGCTTTTCTAAGAGAGATATTTATTGTGGTTGGTCTCCATGTTTTTCAGAACAAAACTCCTTCTTCAGGGTTGAGTCCAGTCTAAGTTAGATACCATGGGAACATACCCTCCAACATTTGTCTGATGAAAATAAAGACTTCTCTAGTCTCTGCTAAATTAGTATCTTGAAACTGAATTTTATTTATGAGTTGTAGCAACAGAATGAACCAGTTCAGCCGTGTAAGATCGCACTGAATTTTTCAACCATTTCTGTATGGTATTTCACTCTCAGTTCAGATGAATAAGAGTGTCCAGTAGACCGAACAGAATAAGAAATGAGAACATTTTGCATTTGACTATGAAGTATAATTGAAACAGGAACAAGCTCCCGTTGCTCAGTCCCTGCTCCTGCCAACCTAGCAGTTCGAAAGGACGTCAAAGTGCAAGTAGATAAATAGGTACCGCTCCAGCAGGAAGGTAAATGGAGTTTCCGTGCGCTGCTCTGGTTCGCCAGAAGCGGCTTAGTCATGCTGGCCACGTGACCCAGAAAAACTGTCTGCGGACAAACGTTGGCTCCCTCGACCTATAGAGCGAGATGAGCGCCGCAACCCCAGAGTCGGTCACGACTGGACCTAATGGCCAGGGATACCTTTACCTTTTATGAAGTATAATTGAAACAGTAATATTAAGATGCAGATTACATCATGGCTTACCAGTGTTGTGCCCAGTGCTTTTTTTTCTAAAAAAAATGTTTAGGGGTACTCTCATTTTCGTACTCATATTGAAATACTGCCCCTCAGTGAGGCCAAACTTAGATTCACAAAATGTTTAGGGCTATGCATACCCCTGCGTACCCCCAGAAAAAAAGCACTGGGGACATCCCATTCCATAATGATAATTTTACCATTTGTACCCCACACTGGGCGGTTTCCAACATATATAAAAACATAACAAAACATTAAACATTTTAAAAAGCTTCCCTATACAGGATTGCCTTCAGAAAGCTCAGGGGTCGGATAACGCCATACCCTCCAACGCTTCTCCGATGAAAATAGAGACATCCTAAGGAAAAGTGGGACATTCCGAGATCATATCAGAAACCAGGATGCCTACTCTAAATCAGGCACCTCCCTGGAAAATTGGGTCACTTGGAGGGTCTGTGGGAATAAATGTAGAATGCATAAAGTCCCATTTATTTAAATTTGAACTCATTTCAACAAACGTGGACTGGATTCACTCCAACGGAAGGATAGTTCTACAGTCTCTCTGGCTGTTCAGATGCTTCCTTTGACTCTGCATTCAGTGTGCTCCCACCATTGATTTGAGAAGCAGTGAACACAAGGCATTGCCACAATTCATATCTATATTTTATTATCTTATTTTTTAAAAAAAAAATATTAAGATTTTACAAGTTATATCAAACAAAACAATACACACAAATACAAACAAAAAAGAACAAGTATAATTTCAAAACCTTACAGTGGTGCCCCGCAAGACGAATGCCTCGCAAGACGGAAAACCCGCTAGACGAAAGGGTTTTCCGTTTTGGAGGCGCTTCGCAAAACGAATTTCCCTATGGGCTTCCTTCGCAAGACGAAAGCCCATAGGGAAATCTCCGGGACAGCGGGGAAGCGCAGCGCGTCTTCCCCACTGTCCTCGGACCTCCTCCGAAGGCTGGCGGTGGGGCGGAGAGATCTCCTCCCGCCGCCAGCCTTCGGAAGGATGCTCCGAAGCCTGGCGGTGGGGCGGAGAGACCTCCTCCCGCCGCCAGCCTTCGGAAGGCTGCTCCGAAGCCTGGCGGTGGGGCGGAGAGACCTCCTCCCGCCGCCAGCCTTCGGAAGGATCCTCCGAAGGCTGGCGGTGGGGCGGAGAGACCTTCTCCCCGCGCCAGCCTTCGGATGGCTGTCCTGAAGACTTGCGGTGGGAGGAGGGTTTTCCTTCCCACCACCAACATTCAGAATGCTGTTCTGAATGTTGGCGGTGGGGAGGAAAAACCCTCCTCCCACCGCAAGCCCCGGGAACAGAGGAGAAGCACTGCGCCCCTTCCCCTCTGTTCCCGTACCTGTCCTGAAGGCTTGCGGTGGGGAGAAAAGCCCTTCTCCGCACCGCCAGCCTGGCAAGCGGTTTCCATAGGAACGCATTAATTGATTTTCAATGCATTCCTATGGGAAACCGTGCTTCGCAAGATGAAAAACTCGCAAGAAGAAAAAACTTGCGGAACGAATTAATTTCGTCTTGCAAGGCACCACTGTATTTTCTTAAAACTTACTTCACCGACCTCCTCATACCTCCCCTTTTTGCATTCCCATTTCAAATATTTAGTTCAGCAAATCCTCACCCTTAATTTTATCTAATTGTCAACCATTCTTTTCTTTTAACTTAATCTTTACAGCTGTACTCCATTTAATTTCTAAAACCACATCATTCTAGCACTCATTAATTTTACAATGTTTCTTAAGATAATTCTTAAATTTCTTCCAATCTTCTTCCGCCGTCTCTTTTCCCTGGTCTCGGATTCTGCCAGTCATTTCTGCTAGTCCCATATAGTCTATCACCTTCATCTGCCATATCTATATTTTATTATCTATCCTTTTGGTTCTTATAAAATATTGTGTTTTGATGCGTCCCCCCAAAAAACTCCCCGACTTTCATCCAAATTGAGATAAATAGCCATAAACTGCATTTAATTAAACTAGTCATGTGTACGCAGCAACCCCCTCGCTTACACACACACACACACACACACACACATACACACCACCCACTGAAAATGGTTTATAGTCAAGGAAGAGCAAGCAAAGTCAGACTTGCTTATTTCCCCGCAAGTGTTCTAATGGTATCCTTAGCAACAGCAAATTTTTATACCTGCCAATCACTCTTTCCTGAATGATTGTGTCATTATGCTTAGATCAGAATCTGGGCTTTTTTAAAAAAAATATTTAAGAGCATGATAACACCAACTGCTGTATCAGATGCTTGATGAAAAGCATTGTCTGGTGAGAATCTAATAATATTTGATAGATATGAGCCAGCAAAAATCAGAAGAGATAATATTAGGCTCGTGACAGCTGGTTAGAAATGTGCAGCTGTTAAAAATAAACTTCCCTTCTGAAATTATCACCACCCAGATCATGTGAGCTGGCACTAAGTGCAGATGATTCAGTCTGCCCAGGGTCTCTGCGGTCAAGGCTCAGAGTCAATTCAGAATGCCAGGTTATACGAAAGGGCAGGACGGTGACTGGCCTTCAAAATGCATGTGTGCTCACACTGCCAAGAGTCTTGTTAAGTTCATTTGCAGGAGAAAAAAAAAGCACACTGTTCATTTCAATCACTTTCACCTTAGTCACTTTCAAGGAATTGTTGGGCAAGATCTGGCCTCTCTGATTCAATTAAAGTCCTGAAAATCTGTGCTTTCATTTTAAAGAAATGTTGGGAGCTGATGATTAAAGAGGAACACCTGAATGCAGGCACAGTTAAAGTACCGGTATATCCTGCCAGCTGAGATTTCACTGCTTACATCTGAAAAAGTAGGCTTTATTCTTGATAAATACATCAGCAGGCTTTAAGGCACCACTTAACTCTTCTACCCCCATTAAGGTAGTCCAACTTATGTAGCCCCAAAGCTATTAATAAACCAACTATAAGTACAATTGAGCACCTTCTACCCGCCTGTGACTATTTCAGTGTTATGCAGAGATGCTGAATACAAAAAGTACATCTCTTGCTGCTTAGGTAGTTACTGATGCGCTGCCAAAGAGCACTGATCTGCACTGGCATCTGGTGTGGGCAATTTCTGCCCTGTGGAGTTCTGATTATTATTTAACAAAGGTGGGGGAGCACCCTAGTCTGGAACGATATTGTTGTACACGACCCCAATCTCTGAGAGGTGCGAGATTCCATGGGTTCTAGGCGCTCACGCAGGGTCTGTATTTCCTTTTGGAAGTGAGGCACAGCAGAGACTGTGGTGTCTTTAGGATAAATAGTTTATTTACACATATACAACCTGAGCCTACGATGGAGAGTTCACAGCCTCAACACCTCAAAAGTGTCTTGTTTCTCCCATGATTCAAAGAGAAATCCACCATTGCTCCATCTCTTTGCCTTCTGCTTGCTGCTTTCCTGCCCAGTGCCATCACTACTTCCAGCTCATTCAACTCCTAACCTCCCTACTCTAAACTCTGGCTTTGTCTGTTTATTTGATGCTTTGGTATTGACCCATCACCCCAAGACTTAGCACCTCAAGAGGAAACTAGTCTGGCTTAGTTAGTTTTTAACACTTGATAAAATGAGTGATTAAAGTAGTCTGTCACACAGCTTAACACCCCAAGGCTTGATTAAATTCTAACACTTACTAAATCCAGGGATTATAGGAGCCTAGCACCCACAAGCTCATAACATTATTTATACAAATGTGGATGAGAGCTTCTCTGGGCAATAAGTGGCATTGCTGCAGAACAAGTTCCCTTCTTGTGGGCAATGAAACTGCTGGGCTGATGGTGCATCTCTTTCTCTCACAGTTTCCTCTTTTCTTTGTTCCGCTGAGCTCCTTGTGGAATAGATAGGCAGCCTATAGATCTTGGAGTTATCCCTGCCATCTGTACACCTGTAACCTCAGCAAAATGCTTACACAAGTCCCTAGCTGCACACTGAATCTTGTGGTTTGATTTTCATTTTACTTCTTTTTAGCTGGTCTGCTGTCCCAATCCCTTTTTAAACATATCAAATTGTGGTCCATGCTTGTAAAAGCCACATGAAATAAGAGGATGTGAATAGCATAAGGTGGTGCGCTGTAGAAATTATTGCACACTTCCTTTCAAAGTCAACATTCACGGTAAGCAGACTTAGAAAGAGGCCATTTCCTGAAGGCAAAACACATTTATACAGTTTTGCAGACCAACAGACTTCTGGGGATTAGATATGTACATAGCATTAAACACCAGTATTGATTGATTGTCCCCAAGCCCTCAAGTCCAAATGCGGCACACCGCAATAAAATACAAGAACATGGAAATATACTTACCTAAAACTGCATCACATATTTTGTCTTTAGTTTAAGACGGTTATAGAGTGTAGACCACTGTGTACTGGAAACAAAAGAGGTTCACAGTTTGAAAACATGGACGTCTTCAGGTGTTGAGCATCTGAGACCAAAAAGCAACCCTAGCTGTTTATTATGCAGTTAGCAGCATTGCTTCTCAGCTCTGACCATTTCTGTTCACAGTGTGATCTAGGCACACCTGGGCATCCTGTTCCTCGTCTTGGTCCTGCTAACCATCAAGCTCCTCCAACTTGGGCCATTCAGTTTGACCAGTAATTGACTGAGCCAGCACAGCAAGAAATGTTTTCATCCCTGGTTAGTACTTCCTATCTCTTTGTGCATGGTTAGGCCTCGGCCTCCAAAAAGTTGCCGTCTACAATGGAGCCTTCATTATCTCTTAGATTTAAGAACATAAGAAGAGCTTGCTGGGTCAGACCAATGGCATCTATCTAATCCGGCATTCTGCTCTCCTAGTGGTCAACCAGATGTTTGTGGGATCTGCATAGAAGGCATGTATAGAGAGCACGGGACCCACACCCTACATGTGATGGGTGTGTGATGGCCCTGTAGACTCCACCCCCAGCTTTCTTGCATTTTGCTGGAAGGTCTGAAGGAGGCTTCGAAACACAAACTCACTTACAAATCTCCCCACAACTGGGAACCTTCCGGTATCCGGGGCCCTGATCACATGATCCTATGTGCTCTCAGCCAAACAGACTAATAGTTCCTTCCTGCTCAGCCCCAGAAGGTTTTGGCTGGCATGCACAACCCCACACATAAAGTGCTTTATCACATCCTGTGTTCTTTGAATGCCTGCAAAGCACGTACCTGGAAGCAGTTTGAGACTTTTAAAACGTAAGACTTCCCCCAAAGGGTCAGTTATGAGAGGAAATAACACTTGCCAAATATACCTTAAGCAGCATGTAGAGGACTCCAAATATGTTTTAGTAGAAGCAAACAAAGAAAATACTTTCTGTGTTTAGGGTGAAACTTTCAAAATTCTAGAGGAAGCAGAGTGTGTAATGGGGTGAGCTCTATTGCATAAAATAATAACTGCCCATTTTGAAAACTTCATGTATTCATTGATGCCCATGATGAGGTCTCTTTATTTTATTGAATCAGTGTCATGCAAAAATTTCACCTCAGAGAGAGATGTTCTTTCCATGAGGAAGCATGCATAGAGATAAATTTCTTCATGACGTATCTCACGTAAGCCTGCATTTAAACAGAAGAAAGTGATTAGTCTTTTTTTCATGTGAGTCTCAAAAGATAACAGTTTGTGTTCTGGTTGCTTTCATGTTCAACCATACCACAGGTAGCCATAAAGAGTTATCTCTAGTACTTTGTCCAAAAGATTCTACTTCCAACATGTGCCTTGGAAACTTTAATGAAATTGGTTTCTTTCTTTCTTTCTGTTTCCCCACTCCCAAACAGGCTGTGATAAAAGAAGATTCTAGAAGCATGGATAGACGGAAAGAGTTACTTCCTAGCTCAACGTCAGAGCCTCAACTGAACTTCAACTCAATAGATTCCGCTCATATCGCCTTGATCACAATATACACGGCGGTGTTTATCGGAGGTGTGTGTGGAGTCATCAAAATGTCCTTTTTGCTACTGAAAATGAATGCTTTATCGGTGACCACAACTGCCATCATAAACTTAGTGGTAGTCCACAGCCTCTTCCTTGTGACTGTGCCGTTTCGCGTGTATTACTACGCCACCAAAAAATGGATCTTTGGAACGCCCTTTTGCAAAGTTGTGAGCGGAATGCTACACTTCCACATGTACCTCACTTTCCTGTTCTATATGATTTTCTTGGTAATCAGGTGCCTTATCTTTTTTCAGTGGAAGGACAAAGTGGAATTCTATAGGAATTTGCATGCTGTGGCAACCAGCATAGCTGTGTGGGTTCTGGCTATTGTTATTGTGGTGCCAGTACTATTTTGCTGGTATGGGAAAACGGGGGTTTATGCAAATGTGACGTGTTTTGAATTTCAGCAGGAGTTCAACAGTGACCCAGTGAAAGCAGTCAACTACATTGTAATTGCTGTAATGGTTGCAATAATTTGCACCCTCTTGGGCTTACAAGTGTTCATGATTCGAAAGGTGGTGAAAACCCTTTCAGGATCCCTTTGGTCATATCAAGAGTTTCAGGCGCAGCTGAAAAGCTTGTTCTTTATAGGGATCTTAATGTTTTGCTTCCTCCCTAGTCACTTTTTCCGGATTTATTTCATTCAGCATGCGGATGACAAGCGACTGAATTCTGTCAATGAAATCTGCTTGAGCATAACTGCCATCAGTTGCCTTGATTTGTTTTTGTTTGTGATAACTGGAAGTAAAACCCTGAGGCAAAAAATCAGTGGACTTTTATGCTGCTGAAACTTTGCATTCGTATGTAAGAAAGTCTTGGCGACAAGGTCAGCTGGGTAGATGAAAGATATATGACTTAAAGTTTCTCGGAATAAAAATTTATAAATTATGGGTTGTGTCTGACGGCTATGTAAGCAAAGGCAGATTGTAAACCCAGTCTACCCTGCCAACCACTGGCCAGGCTCCCTAATGCTCCCTGTATCCCTGCGAAGTCTCTTCAGAGAGTCACAGAGTCCTTTAACAGTGTCACACAGTCTCTTTCTCTCGGTCCACTGCAGTTTTGTGTGAGAGTCCACTCTGCTCAGGACTAGGGAAGGAAAGATCTGTCCATTTTGGTTCTCTCTGTTTCTCATTTTACTAGTCCTTAATTCAGTTCTTCACATTTTGAAGCGGTTTGCGTTTGGTCTTTTTAGATTCACATGAAATTTCACAAGCGTTTTACTGTAGATTCCCCCAAACATATATTTAGTGAGGGTTTTTTTACTAATGTACACATCGTTGCAAGTAATTTCCCCGAATGTGGTGCTTTTAAAAATGCTGCTTTCACTAATATCTACATTTCAATGCAAACCTCCCCCTAATATATGCATTTTTGTAAAGACTGGTTGCAGAACTGCACCACAAAATTCTGATAAGTATGAATTTCAAAGGGGAGCTATGTTTCAGTTTGCATATTGTTTTGGAAAGTGTTTTTTAAATACATGCTAAATCAAATTTCTCCTCCAACCCTATTCAAGACCCCCTCCCAACACTCTGGAGGCGCTTTTGGGGGGGGGCAGAAGGTGGAAGGAAAGATTAGTTGCACAAGCTACCTTCCAACTGTGTCATCAGATACAAAGCCAGGGGTCAGCAACCTTTTCCAGCCATGGGCCGGTCCACTGTCCCTCAGACCATGTGGTGGGCTGGACTATGTTTTGAAGGGGGAAAAAATGAATGAATTCCTATTCCCCACAAATAACCCAGAGATGCATTTTAAATAAAAGCACACGTTCTACTCATGTAAAAACACCAGGCAGGCCCCACAAATAACCCAGAGATGCATTTTAAATAAAAGGACACATTCTACTTATGTAAAAACACACTGATTCCCGGACTGTCCATGGGCTGGATTTAGAAGGTGATTAAGCAGGATCCGGCCCACAGGCCTTAGGTTGCCTACCCCTGTACAAAGCTCTGAAGTCTATGTAGGAGAAACTGTGGAGAACTCTAAGTGTGCATCTGACTACATTAAATGGATCTTGCACAACAGTTATGGCAACTGCATCACAGCAAGAGATTTTAGTGCCATTCCTATATTTAAGATAAACAAAACCTTATTGCAAATAAAAACGTATCAGTGAAGGAAAAATAACAACATGAAAACATTTAAAGTCTCTGGTGTTTAATCTGCCTATATTCCTGTTGATCACAAACACCTCTGGCAATGCCAAGAATTTATGGGCAAAGCCCGGGGCTTAGCTTAATGAGCTACGCAGGATTGTGGCTGCTCTGGTGTCAGGTCTTCTTTAAGCAAAGAAGGAATTAGCACTGTGCAAAATCAGCGCCTGAAACTGTCCAACAAGTTGAAGTTTCTAAGTCAGCCTCACCGAACCTGGTGTCTTCCCGAAGTTTTGGACCAAAAGGTCCCCCAGGGAGGGGGACCCATGGTTCTCCAGATGTTTCTAGACTATAACTCCTATCATGTCTGGCCACTGACCATGTTCACTGGGGCTAATGGGAGTTGGAGCAACATCTGGAGGGCGACACATTCCCTGTCCTTCAACTAGACAAGGACCTAGCCACCTGTCCTCCCCTAGTCAACAGAGCGGTATTTTGTTGCCTGCCTGGTACCCTGCAGTTTGCAGCTTAAGTGTCCCCTACCAGCAAAAGCATCTGATTGGCCACTATGAGAGAAGGATGCTAGGCTAGATAGGGCACTGGTCTGATGCAGCAGATTCTTGTGTTCTTAAATGTTTCATCAAAAATTAGAGGGGTTGAATTTTTAGGGGCTTGAGCACTGAAAGGTATAGTCTTCACTCTTCTGTGTGGACTCATCACCTTTGATATTATGGGGTGGGGTGGGGGTGGGGGTACAATGACAAATGTTTCACGGATCATGCCCATTTCATCAGATCATAGAATTGCAAGTTGGAAGGGACCAAGAGTAATTAAACTTTTAATTAAAGTTAGCTGCATTTACCGTATTTTTCGCTCTGTTGGACGCAGTTTTTCCCCTCCAAAAATTGAGGGGAAATTTGTGTGCGTCCTATGGAGCGAATGCAGGCTTGTGCCATAGCCGCGCGCAACCCCTCCGGCAGGGAGAGGCTGCACGGGGCTATGGATTCTTTAGCCCTGTGCAGCGTCTCCCGGCAAGGAGAGGCTGCACGGGGCTAAAGGGGAAGCCAAAACAGCAAGCGGGATCCATCCCACTCACTGCCTTGCCTTCTTCCATAGCTGCGTGCAACCCCTCCGGCAGGGAGAGGCTGCACGGGGCTATGGATTCTTTAGCCTCACGCAGCCTCTCCCAGGAGGTAGAGGCTGCACGGGGCTAAAGGGGAAGCCAAAACAGTGAGCGGGATCCATCCCGCTCGCTGCCTTGCCTTCTTCCATAGCTGCGCACAACCCCTCTGGCAGGGAGAGGTTGTGTGCAGCCTGTACGCTGCTCTTTGGGGCTGGGGGGGAAAAATATTTTTTTTCTTGATTTCCCTCCCTAAAAACTGGGTGCGCCCTATGGTCCGGTGCGCCCTATGGTGAGAAAAATACAGTACATTCTCCTTGTGTTCCTGTTGTTTAATTTTGTAAAAGTCAGACCCATCCTACTTTTGCGATTGTAATTTGTTTTCATCTGCTTTTAATGTTATATTCTAAATGGCTGTAACCCTTAGGGTGAGGGGCGGGTAATAAATTAAATTAAAAACAATAATTAGCTCCTTGAACATAGTGCTTTTGGGGCCTCTGGATCTTTTCAGCTTATTAGTTTGTTCATATGATCAGGCAGAAGAACCCTACTTTACACATTCCAAAAAACATAGCATCAAGATTGGGTCAGAATGAAAAAAAAAATAAGTGGGAGGAACTCACCTAAAAATGCTGGCACTTCATTTGGCAAGCCGATCCCCGGTGGGTGGGGAACAGCCATGGGCGTTGCTGTCTGTGGCCCTAACTTGGCATGATCCTGACAGGGAGAGCTGTGCTAGGTTGATAAACATTTCATCCTGTATCTTTTAAGACCACTTTCACAAGTGATACCATTTGAATTTCTGGCTCCTACACAATGGCATTCCCTCTGTTTGCATTAAGATTCTCCAAATATTTCCCTGCATGTAGAAATATCACACCTATGGTTTATAATGTAGGGGACACAGGGGTCGGCCTAAGACATTTGGCTCACTGAGACAAGATGGTCCATGTTCAGGAGTTGGGTTGACTGGACTGGCTCATAGAATCATAGAGCTGGAAGAGACCACAAGGGCCATCGAGTCCAACCCCCTGCCAAGCAGGAAACACCATCAGAGCACTCCTGACATATGGTTGTCAAGCCTCTGCTTAAAGACCTCCAAAGAAGGAGACTCCACCACACTCCTTGGCAGCAAATTCCACTGTCAAACAGCTCTTACTGTCAGGAAGTTTTTCCTAATGTTTAGGTGGAATCTTCTTTCTTGTAGTTTGGATCCATTGCTCCGTGTCCGCTTCTCTGGAGCAGCAGAAAACAACCTTTCTCCCTCCTCTATGTGACATCCTTTTATATATTTGAACATGGCTATCATATCACCCCTTAACCTCCTCTTCTCCAGGCTAAACATGCCCAGCTCCCTTAGCCATTCCTCATAAGGCATCGTTTCCAGGCCTTTGACCATTTTGGTTGCCCTCCTCTGGACACGTTCCAGTTTGTCAGTGTCCTTCTTGAACTGTGGTGCCCAGAACTGGACACAGTACTCCTGTTGAATCCTATTTCAGCTTTCGTGACAAGACCACGTCATCCGCCATAGCCAAGGAAGCAGGCTAGCCTGAGGGTATCTGTGGCAAGGCAAGTGAGGCAGGTGACCCACTCTGCTTCACGGAAGGGCTACCATGCTGTCACCTGGTCGGACACCGTCTTGTGGTTCTCCACTCATATTCTTCCTGGCTTGCACAGTTGCCACAAGAACAAGTAGAAGAATGAACATTTTCATTTTTCAACGGATTTGGCTGAGTCTGAACAATTGTTGTTGTTCACGATGAGGCATGGTGCCATCATTTGAAACTCAGGCAGATCTGTGGGCCAGAAGATATGAATCAGGACAGAAGCAACACTTGCCAATCAAAAGAGAATGTGATACGTTTATCCTGCCACAGAGGTAAGTGAATGGTCACTGGAGGTTCAATTCAGCCTTCGAGGCTGAAGGGTCCCATCAGACCTTCTCTATTACCCAGAAACAAAACAACATGGTGGCCTCGAGATGGTGTTTGACTCCAACTCCCATCAACTCCAGCCAGCATGGCCAATGCTCAGGGGTGATGGGCACTGGTGTCCAACAACATGGGAAAGATCACAAATTTCTATTCCCTGGCATAGTCCATGATCTCAAGGACTGTCCTAACCCCAGTATGAGCCAATTTCTCGTACTTAAGTTGAAATATAGGCTAAAGTCCTATTAATCCCCACCTCCCCTACATTGAACAGCAACAAGTCCTGTCAGAATTCTCCTTCCTTTGACACTCCTGGCTTACAAAACTAGGTTTCTACTTCTCTAAAACCCAGCTACTTCTTGTAAATAAGAGAGAACTTGTGACAGCTTTACTTCCGGCTGAGACATTTTGCCCGGATGACTGATTTGCCCCCAGTGCCCAGGTTAGGGCCGGCCCTCCCACCGGTCAACACTCTTGAGCTCCTGCACAGCTGGCAATGGAGGAAGAGCTTCGCAGGCATGTGTGCGAGGGAGCCAAGAGGTGACTGGGGAGGAGCCTGTCTGCCAGCAGACGATCTTCTGGCCAAGGTGCCACAGGGAGCTCCAGAAAGGAGGATGAGCAACATTCCCCCACATTCTCAAAGGCTGTTGCACAAGGCCTGTTTCCTATCAGTGGTTGGAATTGAACCTGTCCTGGTTCTGCAGAAAGGAGCAAGCCGGCCAGCCCATGAGGTGGACTGGGCCAACCACCTCAAATGGTGGAATCCTGCAAGCAAGACCCCTGTGGACAACCCACCTACCCTTTCCACTACCGCCAGAAAAGCCATGGCGGCAACTTCTGACAAGATCTCATGAGAGCTCCACAAGGTCTTGTGAGATCTTTCCAGAAGCTGTTGCCGCAGCGCAACTCCAGTAAGTGACGGTTTGGTGGAGGAGCAATGGCAGGGCAGCACCTTCCCGTTTCGCCTCAGGCCCCTCCTGGAAAAGAGGAACGGGAGGGCTGAATGCCAGACCTCATGGGCTCCAAGCCATGCACATTTACTCAGAGGGAGCTTGCTCCCGCATCAGTGAGGTCACCATAACAGCTCACAAGCCCAACTAGCCACTTGCAAAGACGTAAGCCCCATTGAGGTCAGTGGCTCTTTACTTTTGAGGAAATGGGCTTGCAGACTGATATCCTGCATGCACTTACAGGATGCCCCCACGTAAGTGAGGGCAAGGAAGAGGCAAGGCAGAAAGCTAACAAAACAACCACAAGAAGAGTGGTCAAGAAGCCAAAACAGAGAAAAAGGCCTGCGCTGCTTTGTCCTTCTAACTATCTATGAGTTGAGGGAGGAGCCTCACCCATTTGACATCTCGCACAGAGCCCCTTTCCTTTGTTTCATTTAATGGCCCATCACCCAGGCGATCATCTCAAAACAGGAGCCTATCCTAGCTTTTATTTTATCACTTGCTGGATCCAGGGGTTAGAAGGCCTCTCATGCTGCCGACTTCCTCCCCCACAAACTCATAACATTACCTTAGGATGAGTCTTTTAAAGGTCTTCCCATGAAAAGTTAAACCATTATTCTGTAGACAGATTTATTGCTGGAGGAAAAGGCCTGAACTATCTTCTCTGTGATGCAGAAATTGTCTCCACTAATTCCATAATGCCAAGGGAATATAGCTAAATGTGATAGTTCAAAAGAAAAGCCACTCTTTTATATCCTTGAATCGCACATTTGTGTAGTTTCTCCTAACAGAAAAGTCATTAAGTTTAGCCCAGCAAATCATTTGATTTAGATTACTCTCCAGGCTATTATTCAAACAGCAGTTGTGTTCTTTCTTAAGGTCACCGTATAGTCACCAAGGCAACAACATTTCCCCCGTTTCTGTTATGCCGGGTGCATTTTTATAGGCATAACTTCCCCATAACAAAGTTCACTCCATAAAAAGCCCCCCCAAAAAGGAGAAATAAAGACTGACTGGGAGTGGCAAACTTTTGAAATGTGCGGTAAGCAATTTAGATTGCCTTGGAAGGAAGTAATGGGGAAATAGCCCTGAGGTTGGCCAAGAACACACCCACACACACACCCTGTGAAGCAACATATGTGAAGAGACAGTGGGGGTGTTTTATCTTCCTTCATCCTAGCCTTTAAAGAGAAAGTAAGTGGAGCCCATTGATCTCAAGCCCTTCAAATGGCTCCTCCGGGTGACCTGTTTACTGAATATTTCCTTCCAAAGCACAGTTCATTAGAGCAGCTTTCTCTCTCCTTCCTTAAGTGGCCAAATTAAAGCCATCAAGAATCTTTCCCTGAGCAGCAGGGCTGGCCCACCCATGAGGCAATGTGAGGATTCAATGGGGGGATCCATTGCCAGGATCCACTGGGGAGGGATCCAGCAACACATCAAGCACTGCTGTTTCTGTGGCCCCAACCGCAGCTGGATCTGTTGCATCCATTGCCAGATTTACATATAAGCTAAACAAGCTATAGCTTAGGACCCCACTCTCTTGCCCCCCCCCCAATTCACTATTAATATACTTCTTCTTAATTATATTTCAGTTCAACAATTACTTTGATAAAATACATATTTTGCTATGTGCAAATGGCTTTAGATACCTATTAGGTCCATAAATTACCATATAGCATATATTCAACACAAAAATAACAGTGACAATTTGTTGACAAAGGACAGCTGGACATATAAAGGGCCCCATTGCCTTCAGTAGCTCATCAAACCTAAATCTGGCCCCGGTTGCATCCTCGGCAGCCCCCTCCATGCTGTCTCCACAGCGGTCTCTCGATGAATAGGGGCCACTGCTTCCAAGCCCTCAGGGAGGAAATGATGGGAGGGTGCCCTCTGGGATCTCCTGGGGTCTTCACTCACCCGGCATGATTTGGAGCAGGCCCGATTCAGCCCATGACAGCCTTTGATTCCCAGTTCAACCATTGGGTAAAGTTGATTTGATTCCCTCCCTTGTTCCTAAAGTAGATCTTCACTCTGCTCATCTTCCCTGGGGGTGGGGGGCATTTTGCGGTTTGCCTCAGGTGCCAAAAGGTCTTGGGCCAGCCCAGCATCTCTCTCGCGGCTCCTTGGTTTGGCGAGAGCCTTCATAGTCACCTCTCAGGTACCAGGTCCATCCGAGGGGCTGCATGTCCACCAGCCAACTGAGCCCAGGCTGAGTGCAGGTCCTCCCCAATTCATTCCTGACCGTTGGCTTCTACCTGAATGTTCTTTGGTGACCATAGCAACAGCCGTAACCACCTGCACCTCCATCTCCCATCCTTCCTGAAGGTTCATTTCGCTCTATGGAAGTGGTTTCCCTGGACCAGTTAACACAGTGTGTATAAAGACATGGCATGCTCATGGCGTCTGTGTGTATGGAAGTGAGATTTATGTTAATGCAGTGGACACCGTGTGTGTGTGGTTGCAATTACATTTATTGCTATTTTGCGTGGCCTGGATGACCTTGCTGTGGTGTTGGGCCTTCTCAGCCTAAAGGACAAAGAGAGACACAGTCACAGGACAAGGTTATAGGAGATAGTCTGTTCCAACCATTAGCCACCTGTTCCTAAGAAGATGCTTCAGAGGTGCACAGGATGACAGGGAAGTTTCATCCTAAAATTAATCCTGGGGAGTTGAGGTGAAGAAGTGGGATGCTTCATCCCTAAAATAAACATGGCAAAGAAGTTCAGATGAGCTTTAGCCCTTGCTATCCTTATCCAGATCTGACCTGCTTGACACTCAAAAACACTTCACTGAGGCCCAACAAAAATTTTTCAACCCTCCAGAACTGGAATGAATAAACTGTAACTGATGGGCATTGCTAAAGATGTGTATTATGTACTCATATTATTATATCTAGGATGAATACATATTGGCTTTTGTCTGTCTGTGTGTATCAGAATTAGTAATGTTGTTCCGTGGGCACTGAATGCATTGTGTTCTGCAAGCCAGTTGCAGAAGTGGAAAGTCACACAATGTTCTGTCAACATCATTTCCCCCAGAAAATAATGTGAGCATAATAATGGGATTAATTTATATTGTTGGTTTGAATCAAGTCTTTAAAAATGACAAGATATATGTGAGATGACTTCAGGTTTTTTAAATCAGTAATTTGTGGAAATACAATGGTGCCTCGCAAGACGAAATTAATCCGTTCCGCGAGTGTCTTCGTCTAGCGGTTTTTTCGTCTTGCGAAGCAACCCTATTAGCGGCTTAACGGATTAGCGCTATTAGCGGTTTAGCGGCTATTAAAGGCTTATCGGCTTAGCGGCTTAGCTGCTAAAAGGCTATTAAAGGCTTAGCGGCTTAGATAAAGGGGGGGAGCGGAAAAAAAATCTCAAGACTCACAACGCATTTTCGTCTTGCGAAGCAAGCCCATAGGGAAATTCGTCCTGCGAAGCAACTCAAAAACGGAAAACCCTTTCGTCTAGCGGGTTTTCCGTCTTGCGAGGCATTCGTCTTGCGGGGCACCACTGTAGACTAGCAAATCCTTGTTATACTGTTGATCTCAAATTTCATTGTGGGAATTCCTACAGTTATTTTCATGCTATCTAACCCACTCTACTGGTGTAGAAAAGATCAATCCCAGGAGAATAGATGCTTTGAAATAAATATATTGAGAACTTTGGTGCCCACCTAATGTTTTGGAAGTTTAGAGTTGTTGTTAACTCTGTGGAGGTTGAGCTAATGGCGAATAATCTGTTACAGGCAGTAGAATAACCAGTCTTAACACTGAGAATGTCATAACTTAATTTCCTGCTTTACATATCTAATGAAGACGACTGTGGTCCATTAAATCTTTTGCGTCAATAAATTTCTTTAAGGTGCTACAAGGTTCTTCTTTCTTTTTTGCTTTCCCCCTCAATGTTTTAATGAAAGACAAGGGTTGGAGACAGATGACTGATTAAGGGAGTTGCAGGTGAAGACATCATTTCCCTTGCTATGAACACCCAGGGTGGTACTCAACCAGTTTTTACTTGGAGTATATTAGTGACTCTTGGTCATGTTCATTAATTTCAACGGGTCTGCTCTGAGAAAAACTTAGGTGAATACGCTATTTTATTTTTGTCAATTCGAAAAAATCTGAAAATTTTATTTTTCAAGATCTGGATGGGGGCATACCCTTGTTGGTTTGCAAGCCCCCTCTACAGAGGCTGGCCCCTCTCACTGTCCTCAGAGCTTGCATACCGGTAACCTCCTCTGGCTGATATCCAGACAGACCAGGGAGATTTTGATAGGCGACATTTTCCCAAGCGTGGGTAAAATGCACAACCCCTCCCTCCTGCTTCCGCAGGGGAAAGAAAATAAGTCAGAAATCTATTTACATGATGTTTATTTCTGACATTACAGCACTAGAGAAAAACACGTCCTTTCAGTTCAGTTCTTCTAGCAGGTCTGACAAACTTCCTGAACATGCGCAAATGGAAGGTTTCAAGTTACACTCTTCACAAAGACTTATCCAGCCTGTGAACGTCCTGGGAAATTCTTCTTTCCCACAGATAGGCACATCATGTGATGTCAACAATCTGGCTGTCTGCAGCGGTGATGTTTCCATATACTGACAACCCTATGGACAATAATGAAAACGCCCTAAAATATGAAATGCACTAAGGGATGAACTGCTGTGTTTTCACTAACCGAGGAAACTGGGGGAATTGATATTTAATGGCCAAATGATCACATTGTCTGGGTTTGCTGCTGCATAGAGCTGTAAATAAAAAATCCAGCCACATTAAAACGAACTGAAATTTATATTGACTTTTTTTGCGAGTGTGTTAACGGGTTGCAATGGACATGAATAACTGAGGCTCATTCATTTCAGTGGGACTACTCTGAGTGGGATTTAGTTATAATCCAATATCTTTCTCAATCGGCTGTTTGTTACATTTACACAATTATAGGGAGTAAGATGGCAAGCAAGAAGAAGGAAGTTCAGCTACAGGTAGAGATTTTGTCTTTTACCTTAATTATTCAGCTGCTTGCTGGAACACCCAGCACTTTAAAGCTGACAAAGCTCTATGTTTGCTTTACTTTAGGCAGTAATACTTACTCAAGAACAATGGGAAGAAATGTTGCTGAAGAAAGGTCTAACAGGTACAATTCCCCCCTTTCCTCTTATATACTAAAGTGTGTGTGTGCAAGCATGTACGCACCAGTGTTTAATTGCGTGCACCCACTGCAGTGCATTTACAAGTGCATGTACTTTGTAACCCCTTTACTGGATGTTGTATCCTCACAAAAATAAATTCCTGTGTGATTTTAACTTTTCAGAACTTATTTCTTGTAAGTAGTCCAAAAACATGCAGTGAAATAAAGTGTGGAAATATAGGCTGTTATATCTTTAAAATATGCCCTGCCAAGTCAGTTCCAAAATTTCCCTCTTCCCCCAGAATAGGAAAAGATCACACGTTTGGTAAGTTGAAACTTGGTTTACTTACTAACTCTCCAAAGGTCATGTTCATATGCTCTTCCATACATCAGTCAGAAAAGTGGCACAGGTGGTAAAACTTAGTTATAAAGTGGTAAACGTTTCTGTACAATTGGTGTAGGAACTTTAGAGTGGCTAGTGAGAGCCATGCGGTTGAGCTGGAGCAATCGCCTCAAACCTCTTCACATACTGAGCTGCTCAGGTAGGCTGGGGGTGAACAATAGGGTTTATTATCTATTTCCTCCCAAAGTAAGGGGAAGTGACATAGCCAAGCCTGGAAGAACAGTTTACTCTATGGTATTAACTTCTTAATGCATTAATTAGACTTAAGCATGTTGGTTATAAGAGGCTGGTTATCCCACAAATATTCCCAATGATTCTAGGTGCATTTTATTTTAAAAAATGGGCACCTTAAATGCAAAGAAGTTACACTTACTGTCACATCTAGTCTGACTACCAGGCATAGTAGCACAGAAAGCCAATGTCTGATTTGCAGGCTGCAGAGCTCTTGATTTGAACCCTAGTGGCACCTGACATCTGTGTACTGTAAAATTGGACTACAAAGGCATACATTTTTTGAGTTTTCTGATTTTCATTAAATATGTTTAACAACAACAACAACAGTAATAATAATAATAATTTTATTATTTATGCCCTGTCCATCTGGCTGGGTTTCCCCAACCACTCTGGGCGGCTCCCAACAGAACACTAAAAACCTCCCTAAACAGGACTGCCTTCAGACGTCTTCTGAAAGTCAGATAGTTGTTTATTTCCTTCACATCTGACTGGAGGGCGTTCCACAGGGCAGGTGCCACCACCGAGAAGGCCCTCTGCCTGGTTCCCTGTAACTTTGCTTCTTGCAGTGAGGGAACTGCCAGACGGCCCTTGGTGCTGGACATCAGTGCAGTGGTGGAGGAAGAGGAGTGCGGGGAGAGCGCAACATCCCCGGCAGCGCGATCCTGGTAGGGTGCCATCGGGGGTGCTCCCCCGCCTGCGCTGGGCACCACGCCCCCAGGTGGCATGCCACGCCCATGGGGCGGTGCACCACGCCCCCAGGATGCCCGCCACGCGCGCCAGCCCCGCCCCTGCCTGCTCTCCGCCCTCCCCCCAGTGCCAGAGCATGAAGCTCTGCCACTGCCTCAGTGTCCGGGCTAAACGATGGGGGTAGAAATGCTCCTTCAGGTATACTGGGCTGAGGCCATTTAGGGCTTTAAAGGTCAGCACCAACACTTTGAATTGTGCTCAGAAACGCACTGGGAGCCAATGTAAGTCTTTCAGGACTGGTATAATATGGTCTCTGTGGCAACCTGGCAGTCACTGTGTTCACCTGTTCTGGGCCTGCTTCTACCACATATGGCAGGCTACCTCTGCTGAAAACATGTATTGGCATTCTGCCAGTTCTTGAAGACATGCCTAGACTTGGCCTTTTGGTCTTATTTTTAATTATTTTTAACTGTTTAAATTGTTATGCCTTTTAACTGGCTTGAGTATATTTTAATTAAAGGGGTTTTACTGCTTTGATAAGCCTGTCCCATTGTGTATTTTAATTACGTATGGATTTTATAATTGATTTTATGCTTGTAAACTTAGAAGCCATTTTGGTATACAAGTGGTGTATAAATAAATTTATAGTAGTAACAGATGTAGTAAAACTTAAAACATGTGTTAATTCCTGGAATATGATTGCTTACTATTACTGATACACCATGCCTATTATTAATTTGTGATCTTTCCCATAAAACCTGGTAAAAACATGGTTTCAATAGAGGGGCATGTCCCTGCCCCCAGATCAGAAAAAACGATATCACCCATTTGAAGTTACACATTTTATTTAGGCACTTTGTTGTCTGCTTCCCAGTAGTAGATGTGTATCAGGCTTGGTGCGGACCTTGCAAAGCAGTCTTGAGCTTATTCAGAAAATTAAAAAATGAATATGGTGAAGATGATCTTCTGCATTTTGCGGTGGTAAGGATCCAGATATGAAGCCTTCCAATACCAAACATTTTGGGGGAAGTATACTTTTGTGCTCTGTGATTAATTTCCTTATTGCAGTTTCAGCAAAACACTGAAGAATACATTCCAAATACAGTGGTACCTCTGTTTAAATACTTAATTTGTTCTGGAGGTCCGTTCTTAACCTGAAACTGTTCTTAACCTGAAGCACCACTTTAGCTAATGGGGCCTCCTGCTGCTGCCGCGCCGCCAGAGCACAATTTCTGTTCTCATCCTGAAGCAAAGTTCTTAACCTGAAGCACTATTTCTGGGTTAGCGGAGTCTGTAACCTGAAGCGTATGTAACCCGAGGTACCACTGTACACTATCATTATTTTATTGCTAGGTCGACTGATTTCAGCTGCTGAAGAAATACTGTAGTCACATATCAGGGTTGCCATACATTCAGAATTTCCTGGACATATCCAGAATACTGCAGTTGGAAGCAGTGTCTGGGCGGAAATTGCCCCCTCCCCCGCAAAAAATGTCCAGGAAAATTCAGACATATGGCAACCCATGTTGGCAGTGTCATTTTTGGCAATTATCCTTAAAAATAGCCCCAAAACTTCTTCCCTTTTTTTTTTTTTTTTTTTTGCAAATTTGCCAAAAATGCTCAACAACTACTTTTCTGGCCAGATTTTCACTGTTTGAAATATGGCAACACTATCACATATGAAAAGCTACTGCATAGTTACGAAAGAGGGGAGGAGTAACAGAATTATAATATATGAACCTTAGCGGGTGGCGCTGTGGTCTAAACCACTGAGCCTAGGACTTGCCGATCGGAAGGTCAGCAGTTCGAATCCCCGTGACGGGGTGTGCTCCCGTTGCTCGGTCCCTGCTCCTGCCAACCTAGCAGTTCAAAAGCATGTCAAGTGCAAGTAGATAAATAGGTACCACTCCGGCGGGAAGGTAAACGGCGTTTCCGTGCACTGCTCTGGTTCGCCAGGAGCAGCTTAGTCATGCTGGCCGCATGACCCGGAAACTGTCTGCAGACAAACAGAAGCTCCCTCGGCCTATAAAGATGAGCGTGCAACCCCAGAGTCTTCCACGACTGGACCTAACCGTCAGGGGTACCTTTACCTTTTAGCCACCTTTAAGCTAGAAATACAAGAATTAGTGCAGCTGTAGTTCATCTACAAATAGTATTGCAAAACATAATAATCAAGCCTTGGGAATACGTAACTTTCAGAAGGAGAGGGTATTCTGCCCTCAAATTTTAGAACACAAAATATTGTTTAACAGATCTTCACTGTTTATTTCAGAGAGTGTTCCACATCTCTAAAGACCAATGTTAAAGATTCTGGATTTTCCAAAATGTTGAAATACTGCTCCCACTGCTGGTTTAGGAAGTGCTGTACACCACAATCCACATCTATCGTGCCATTTCTTATTAAATACCAGGTTTTAATGTTTTTACCTGAAACCCACTTTGATCTGAATTGGGGAAAAGAACGACCAAGCTGTCTTTTAACCTAGTAATGTGTGCAGAACTTTACACATTTTAATGCCCCTTTGATTTCAGTGAAATATTAAGCAAGCATGTGCTTAACTCTTGCTTTCCCTTTAAAACTAATGGGATTTCAGAGTGCTTACCTTTGGCTAGAAGAATGCTGTTTATTTCCTTACATTTGCATTTTTCAGTAGCACCATCTATGGTCGCATTAACGGTGAAGTCATGCAACTGGAAACAAGGCAGGAAGCTATCAGCCGACTGCAAATCAAAACTCTCAGTGAGCCAGCCAGCAATACTCTACAGAGAATCTACAGTGGTACCTCTGGTTAAGAACTTAACTCATTCTGGAGGTCCGTTCTTAACCCAAAACCATTCTTAACCTGAGGTACCACTCAGGGCCGTCTTAAGCATATCTGGCGCCATGGTGTGAAGGTCTCTCTGGCTCCCCCCCCCCTTTCCCAGAGCTGCCAACCTTTTTTAGGGAGGACAGCGCTGCCAGTGACGCACCCAGCTTTGCAGGACTGGAGGAGGCGGGCAGCAACTGAACGGCAGCTCTTCTGGCAGGGAAGAGGCAGAGGCTGGACGTGGCAGCTTCTGGCTCAGCTGGCCACTTCGTGCTGTGGTGGCCACAGTAGGGAGAGGCTCCGGGCGCAACGCTGCTTCAGTGCGGCATGGCGGAGGTGGGCAAGGGCAGCGATCTGATGCCGGGAGGCGCCGCATCCAACCTCTGCCTCTTCCCTGGCACCCTCCAGAACTTGGCTCCCTGGCGCCCTGCGCCACTAGATTCTATGGGTAAGATGCCCCTGGTACCACTTTAGCTAATGGGTCCTCCCACTGTCACTGCGCCGCTGGTACGCAATTTCTGTTCTCATCCTGAGTTAAAGTTCTTAACCCGAGGTACTACTTCCGGGTTAGCGGAGTCTGTAACCCGAAGTGTTTGTAATCCAAGGTGTTTGTAGCCCAAGGTACCACTGTTTATGGAAACTGGTATAGCTTGGCTTGTGGGTGTTTTGAAAAATAATAATAATATAGGTTATGTATCTGTCCTTCATTTAAGGCAGAGGCTAACAGCATTCCAAGTCTGCTCCCCTTTAAAGATAAATGTGAACCCGCTTTTATCTTCTGTGTGGTAAGTACACGGTGAATGACTTTAGTTTTTGTTTTGCTGGTGACTAATTCTCAGTTAATTCTTCAGATTGAAAAGAGGTGCATCACTGAAGTATGGATTTATATGAAATAGTTGACTATGGAGTTGGAACAACTGACAACAAACTAGTGACAGATGTCAAAATTAAAAAATTGTCCAGTAGCACCTTAGAGACCAACTAAGTTTGTTCTGGGTATAAGCTTTCGTGTGCATGCACACTTCTTCAGATACACTGAAACAGAAGTCACCAGACCCTTATACAGTGGTACCTCGGGTTAAGTACTTAATTCGTTCCGGAGGTCCGTTCTTAACCGGAAACTGTTCTTAACCTGAAGCACCACTTTAGATAATGGGGCCTCCCGCTGCTGCCGTGCCGCCGGAGCACGATTTCTGTTCTTATCCTGAAGCAGTATTTCTGAGTTAGCATAGTCTGTAACCTGAAGCGTATGTAACCTGAGGTACCACTGTATATAGTGGAAGGGTGGGGTGGGGTTTTTCTCAGAAGGGTAGTTGGAGATGGGTGATAGATGTGCCACACATAGAGATCAGCGTATGTAGGAGCACATCTTTCTGCTAGGTCACAAAACATCAAGGGATTCAGAATACCCCAGGTCACACATATGCAGAATATTCTATATGCCAATAGGCCAGAGGCGGATTTAGGGAAGTACGGCTGGTTTGGTGGCACTGGGGACAGATCCATGGGTCAATGGGGGGGCGTCACAACTATGATGTAGAATGGCTTATTATTTGAACCATTGCCATTGAGAATCTCAAGCTTACTGTGTAGACATTGATATTATCTCCAACTTCCTCTGAACAGTCCTAAACAAAGCAGTTGTCAGATAAGAAACCGGTAAAGGTTCAGTGGTGTAGAAATTTAATTGATCACATAAATCAAACGAAATATTTTGATCATTTGAACCAAGTGCCTCCAATTGTTTGGAGCAGCAGATTTTTAAACAAACAAACAAACAAACATTTTAATACAAAAATAATACAAGAACTTAAGAAACAACTGAAACTAACAGGCATGCATGAATCCCCTGGGTATACCAGCAGCTGCCACAAGAAGCATTTCCCTCTGTGATAGGAGAAAGTGGAATTCCTCATTGAAGGCTGAACCTCAGTTACCTTTCCTCCATTCTTTAAAGTTCCACATCAAACTGCCTCCCCCCCCCCTTTTTTTTTGCCCTGGAGTTTTCACCGCAAAAACCCACTCCTTTAAGCTCAGTCAGAGCAAACGTCAGTCCATGGAAAACCTGAATTAACGTTTGCACCCATTGAGCACTAAAGACTGGGTTTTTGCAGGGAAAGCTCCAAAAGGGGGGGGGGGTTTAAAATGCTCAGACACAGAGCGTTTAATCATGAACCTGTGCCTGAAAAGAGTAGGGCAAAGAGTGTGGATAAGCCCTGAGATAGTCCCTGCCATCTTTTGGAAGTGTGTGGTGATGCACAGCTGGGAATTGGTGTCACAATGTTGTGATCATGAGGGATCAGGGACTTCTCAATTTTCTTCCATCGCCTTCCACAGCTAAGTCTCCCAGTGTTCCCACACCACTGACCCCCCCTCCAGTTTGTTTATGCAAATGGAATAAACAATTAATTATAATGTATAGGTAGATTCATGCTATGCTAGTTGAGCTGAGTTCCCATGGAAATCATAATGGCAAATCATGGTAACTTTTTACATTGATTCCAATAGGCTCAGCTGGAGCTTAACTAACCTTTGGTGCAATCCTATGCATTTTTACTCAGAAGTAAGTCACACTGAGGTCATTGGGACTTACTCCAAAGTAGGTGAATATAGGACTGCGGTCTTACAGTGCCATCTTGTGCAGGTGTCCTCAGAAATAAGTTCAATGAGACTCACTCACAGGCAAGTGAGTATAACAGGCATTTCAAAGATAATGATCAATGCTGCTGATTTTTGTTAATTTTAATTATTTTAGATCATTGTGTTTATGGTGTTTTTGTGATATTTTGAGCAGACTTGAGTGGCTATTCTCAAAAAGGTAGGCTATAAAAAAGAATTTTTAAGCAAAGATAAATATATATAGGGTGATAACCAGTTAGTCATACTCAGAATAGACCCACTGAAATAACTGGACTTAGGTTATTTAGGTTTGAGTGTGACTATCCTTGGATACCACTGATAGGATTGCAGCCATAGTCCTTCAGGTGGTTGGAAGCAAATAAAGCACATAAAACGAAAGGTTTGCACCTGGAAAATATTTGTTGTTGGAAACCAATTAAAACATACAAAACAAAACTATGAGATGTTGCTGAGCACTGTTTTATTTGGGCAAATATTATTTGCAGGATGGCAAAATGGTAGATATTGTGAGAGGCGCGAATGGACCTGTTCTGTGTAGAAAAGTCATAGAGATAGTAGAACGAGAGAGAAGAATCGTAGCAGGAGAAGCAGAAAGACCAGAGGTAACTCTGCCTTGACCCAGTATTGGCATATTTTATTAAGAAGTACGGTTGCCTTCTCTTTCTAATGCTCTGTGTTCTGCTTTATTGCTGATATGATTTTTATTCTTTGTACACATTCCTGTTTTCATTGGTTTGAAAGTGCTACCCTGAGTATATGTTCACCCTACGTACTTATTGATTTCTTTCCCCTGTCGGACCATTTCTCTGTTGCAAACTGCTTTGGAAATGGTGCAGAGAGTTTTGAAAATTAACTCCAATCCTAAGGGTGCAATTCGCTAGGATGCCCATTCATGGTGTCTATGGCTGCCCCACACCATTAAAGCACATTTGAAACACATTTCCCGCACCCTCAAAGAATTCTGGGCACTGCGGTTTCTGAAGGCTAACTGGGAAGTGTAACTCTTGTGAGGGGTAAACTAGGTGGGTGATGATCTACAATGGCTTATGATCTATGGCACTTGTACACGACAATATCAGGTGGAGGCTGAAGTTAATCAGAACAATTCTAGGAAACGTAAATGGACACAGGCACCATTGGACACATATGAATGTGCAGTTGTGGGTGGCACTGTGGTCTAAACCACTGAGCCTAGGGCTTGCCAATCAGAAGGTCGGCGGTTCGAATCCCCATGACGGGGTGAGCTCCCATTGCTCGGTCCCTGCTCCTGCCCACCTAGCAGTTCGAAAGCACGTCAAAGTGCAAGTAGATAAATAGGTACCACTCTGGCGGGAAGGTAAACAGCGTTTCCGTGTGCTGCTCTGGTTCACCAGAATCGGCTTAGTCATGCTGGCCACATGACCTGGAAACTGGCTGTGGACAAACGCTGGCTCCCTCGGCCTATAGAGTGAGATGAGCGCCGCAACCCCAGAGTCGTCCGTGACTGGACCTAACAGTCAGGGGTACATTTACCTTTATTTCCATGGGTCTTGTTGTGGGGCGGGGTTCCAGCAAATTTGGGGTTGCACAGATGCACTGGCAGGGTCAGTCCAGCACTCCCACTGGTGCGTCGTACAGCCTGGACCTCCCACCCAGGTAAGTTGCAGCAATGCCCATGTCAAGAGGGTGCCTTTGCAGCCTGCGACACCCACCCTTTGCAAGGGAGTCCTACCATGTTCAATTGAACGTAATCTCAGAAACGTGCGCACCACCTTGCCATTTTAAGCACAGAAGTTCCTATTGGTGCCAAGCGGTGCAGTCATAAACAAATCTACTCCAAATCACACCTCACCAAAAGAATGGCAGACGAAAGTGATGGACTATATGGAGTTGGCTGAGATGACTGGCAGAATCCGAGACCAGGGAGAGGGGTCGGTGGAAGAAGACTGGAAAAAATTTAAAATATATCTTCAAAAATATTGTAATATTAAAGACTGTTAGAAAGATGTCGGAAAAAGAAAATTTAGGCAGTTTTGGTAGATATGACATAAAGGATTAAGCAAAAATGAGTTGATGAAATTGATGAAACAGAGGATGTTTAATTATAATCTTTTAAATTAAAATACGTAAATGAAAATAAGGTTGGAAGGATTTGCTGAAAAAAATGATCTGAACTAGAATACAAAATTGGGAGGTGAGAGGGGGTCAAGGAAATAAGTAAAGGGAAAAAGTTATGTAAAGGTTTAATTTGTTTTTGTTTTAATTTAATTTAATGTATTTTTATATTTTTTGTCTTGCTTATTCTCTTTTTTCTTTTTACTTTGCTCTGTTATGCTTAATTTTTTTTTATTTTGTATTTTGTACGGTTTTTTTCTCTTTTTGTAATCTTAAACTTGGAATAAATATCATTTAAAAAAAAACAAAAAACAAATCACACCTCACCAAATTCAGTGGAACTTACTGCCTGTGGGTGGTTATAGGCAGGGATGGCTGGAACCCCTTGGGATTGGTGGCATGGGAAGGCAGGGAGCCCAATGGCACGGAAGCAGATGGCGCCAGAGCCAATTTATTCTAGTTTTGTCACCATCTTCCCTCTCCTGAGTTCTACAAGGGGGACCCTGAGACCAAGGAGCCGGAAGGCAGGGCCACACCCCGGAAAGTTGTAAGTAAGAAAGCAGGCAAGTTAACGGCTGACGTGGGAGGCCCTGAATTCTGTTAGGATGGCAGCTGGGGCGTAGGGAGCATGAGAGAGTAGCCTTTTCAGCCCATCCAGAAGACACCCCCTAAAACTACTAATAGTTTTAGGTATATTAAACAGGGATTATTATCCCCTTCCCTCCAAACTGCAATCCTGAACCAGTGCTCTCCTCCCCATCACTGGCTTTTATCCAATCAAAGCTGCCTTACCTTGCAGCTGATGGTTTCTATCCATCGATGCTTTCTTGATGCTTTCTTTCCATCCATCCATCTGCCTATGGAGAATCTATATTGGTGATGTTTCATTTCTATACTGTTTGGAAACTTTTGAAAGAACTGTCTCACGATTGCATCCTTACCAAATATTATTTTGAAATAGCTTATTGAAAGAGGACAAAAAAATAGGATTTAGCGAGAAAAAGTCTAAATATCAAATAGAAATTCTGGAGGAAAGAACAAAACTTTTGTCTAAAATGTACAACTATCTGTTGGAATGGGACACTAAGGATGAGTTAATAAAAGAAGTAATGGTAAAGTGGGCAATCGATTTTGGTTACAACATAGAATATGATGAATGGGTAAAACTATGGAACGAACGGATGAAATTTACAGCGTGTTCCACTTTAAGGGAAAACTTAGGAAAAATGATGTACCGGTGGTATATTACCCCGGTCAAATTGGCAAAAATGTACAAATTGAGCAATAAAGCCTGTTGGAAATGTAAACTTAAGGATGGGGATCTCTACCACATGTGGTGGGAATGTGAAAAGATGAAAAAAAATTGGGACCTAATATACAATGAACTTAAGAAACTTTTAAAGTACACATTCCTGAAAAAACCGGAGGCTTTCCTACTAGGGATAATAGGGGAGGAATTAAAAAAGGAGGATCATAAACTATTCCAATATGCCACGGTAGCAGCTAGGATTCTTGTAGCTCAAAAATGGAAGTCACCGGAGATCCCAGCGGTTATGGAATGGCAGGCTAAATTTTTTGAATACACAGAATTAGCTAAAATGACATATAAAATCCGACACCAAAAAGGGACAAAGTTTGAAGAAGAATGGGGTAAATTTGTAGCATATATAGGAATTAACTGCAGAAGTTTAAAAACTACAGCAGGGTTAATATAAATCCTGTGATGTGTATAGAAGTGAGTAAGAATCTGTAAGAGAAGATGTATATTAAGAAAACCGCAAATGGGAAGGAAGGAAGTCGAGGCGTGATTTTACGCAGTGTAAATAAGATGACACCAATGATGCCTGTAAAGATTGTTTTATTTTGTTTGTGGAAAAATTCAATAAAAAGCATTAAAAAAAACACAACAACAAATATTATTTTTGAAAAGTTGGTATGACCATCATGTAACAGTGAAAACATTTTCAGTTGCCAGAACTTCTGTTTGTGGAGGAGAAAGAATCCGATGAAGAACTTGTAGAAGAAGAAGCTGTCGGCAAGTTTTCCTGATAGATTTTATTTTTATTTTTGTATAGGTAGCAAATCAGTGGTGTGATCGTTGTTGTTGTCCGTTAACCATTTGTTGGTAGGAATGTCTTAACAGGAGACAGATGCCCCCGCAGCTCCATGGGGAGGAGTTAAGCACGCTCTTTCCCACCATCCTGCCTCGGGATCCATAGAACTGTGACTCGCTTCACCTCTGGTCAGTCATGCTGCTTACCAGGTGCTAGAGGTGGAGGGGAAAGGCAGTGGTGAGGCTGGCGCAGTGCAAACACTCAGGTGGGTAGTGTGCCAGCCTCTTCACTGCCACCCCCTCCCTGTCTTCCTCCTTATAAGCAGCAACACAACCAGCCAGAGGGTCAGGGGAGTGCCACTGCCCAGCCACACTGTCCGCTGCGGACGGCAAGGCCAGCACCACATTATGGCCATTGCAGGCGTGCCATACAACAGGGTAGAGTGACCTGTGACCTGGCAAGACATGAAGGCAGGAATTGGTATCTGAATGAGGCAGAAAGGCTTTTGAAAGGGAAATGTCTGCACCTGCAGCCCCTTAAAGCAAATTCAAGGAAGAATTTCCCATTCTAGTGGTTTTTTATGATGCCCAGAGTATTAAAAAATGCCAATCTGTCAGCATTTCAGACCAAATTTTCTGATATCTGAAAAAAACAAACCCATTTGTCATTTTCTTTTTACTCATCTTGGGTAAGGATGCAGACAAAAGAGGCAAATGTTTCACCAAATAGGGCCAATTTTTAGTCTTCTGTTCTACTAACTAGACAAACTTAGAGGGAGGTTTTTTGTTTCTAGAGAAATACAAATTGGATAAGGTGGACTTACTGGAACTGATTTTCAGTCAGCTATACTACCAGTGTCTTTTAAACGTAGTTTTGTTTGTCCTGATCACATTTCTCATACTTATCTACCTGTATGATAATGTCATTTGGAATCTCCTTCCTGAAGACACAGATATGAAATTGTGATGTGGTGCTCTTTTTGATAGTCGGATGTGGTCAGATGCCTGTAAGGATTTGCATTTAAATACAGTGGCACCTCGATTTTCCGATGTCTCCATTGCCCAATGTTTCAGTTTTCAAACACCGAAAACCCTGAAGTAAATGCTTCTGTTTTTTTAACATGCCCTGGAAGTCAAACGGCTTCTGCTTGCATGTATCTGTTGTTTTTTTACAGTTTTATCGGTTGAATGGGCAGACCGCCCTTTGTGCCTCAGTTTTCGGACTTTTTGGAAGTTGAATGGTCTTCCAGAACGGATTACATTCGAAAACCGAGATACCACTGTAAATGGATCCCACACACAACAAGTGCTTGTTAAAGCATTGCAAGCATGTATCTATAAAAGAACATTTGACATAGGAAGTTACTTAGTACGTAGTCTTGTTCCTATATACTGAATGTTGTATACTGCTTCTCTTTCAGAGGAGGAAAAATACACTGTTGTGATCATAAAACCTGATGCAGTTGAAGCAGGAAAAGTTGAAGAAATTAAACAAACGGTAAAGAAAACTTTTTACTGAAAAATATGAAACAATACTGATTCATTTGAAAACTAGGATGGCAAGAATTTGCTAAGCCAGATGTACAAAACTTCCATATGAAACAGACCAAGAGCCATGTGTTTGACACATTATCCTGTTTTTTTTCCAGCTTCAGGAAGGCCATAAAGAAGCTTAGTAAGCTGTCTTACATGGCAAGGGGGCTGAACCATTTTGGTGGGCTGTAAATACTTGCACAGTGATGTATTAAATGCTGTGCTAATCTGTATTTCTGTGTGATCTGTAGCATGGATGCTGCTTCCCTGAAAAGCCAGAGAGCTTTGTGGAACAATTTTTGTTTGGCCACTTACACTATCCATATTTGCTCTGCATCCAACGTGGTCCCACCCCTGGTTTGGAAAGCAGTTAACCATAAGCCATATACATAAGCCATATATATCCTGTACCTGTTGTAGCATTTCTTATGAAATCCTGCATTTTGATGTGCTGTCCCACAAAACAGCTTAGATCTGAATTGAGAAAAGCAACTGCATTTTAGACCAGTAATGTGCACACAGTCATTGTGCCAATAACCCTGATATACCACTTCGTCAAGCACTGTGATAAAACCACTATCTACTCTTGCATTATATGCTTATTTCCCCTCCTCTAGGTTACTAAGCAACAGTGGCTGTAGCAACTGATAACTTTTTTAACAGGCTCAAAACTTAAAGACAGTATGCCCTGCGTTTTCCACAACATGTTAATTTCATGGTGAAGAGATTTACAAACCTTGCTTGCATGAATTTAGAACACCGTACTTGCAACGAGTCACTGCTTTATATATACTATTTCAGGATTGGTTAAATACTTTTGTGCAAAATCAAATTACTGGATACTAGCTTTTCAGCAAAATCCTATCTGTACATTTAACCAATAGCTCAGCCCTAATCTTCTAACAAAAGGGCCGCGGGTGGTGCTGTGGGTTAAACCACAGAGCCTAGGACTTGCCGATCAGAAGGTTGGCGGTTCGAATCCCCGCAGCAGGGTGAGCTCCCGTTGCTCGGTCCCTGCTCCTGCCCACCTAGCAGTTCGAAAGCACGTCAAAGTGCAAGTAGATAAATAGGTACCGCTCCAGCGGGAAGGTAAACGGCGTTTCCGTGCGCTGCTCTGGTTCTCCAGAAGCGGCTTAGTAATGCTGGCCACATGTTCCGGAAGCTGTACGCCAACTCCCTCGGCCAGTAAAGAGAGATGAGTGCCGCAACCCCAGAGTTGGGCACGACTGGACCTAATGGTCAGGGGTCCCTTTACCTTTACCTAATCTAACAATGCTTAGATGATCAGGCAATTTTGTGGGCATGCTGGTCTGCTGTAACAGAGAATGAAAAAGGGGTAGCAAAGATGGCTTTCCATCCTAAAAATGATTGGTCACATTAAATTGTATGTTGCACCTCCCTGTTTGTTTAAAGTTTTACATTAAGATTATGGTGATACATGAATTTTTTGAATTTTCATTTGTTCCTTTGTTCAGATCAGATAACTGATCAGTTAAAAGTTCTTTGATTGGTTGCACTGCTTAAACACAGCCTTATAACCCAACCTTTTTTCTTCTGAAATGTGCTCCAATAACTGAAGATTACAGAAGCAGGCTTTAACATTCTTGCAGAAGCCCTGAGGACATTAACAGATGAGCAAGTTAGGGATTTTTATCAAGACAAATCAGAAGAGGTAAGAAGAACAGATACATGTGGGAGAACATAGCCATTGATGTAGATAATCAAAATGATTGATTACATGAATTGCATGTTAGCATAGCTGTGGGGAAATAATCTAGTTACTATTTTAACTCAGAGAAAAACAATGCTGGCCTTGCTGGGCCTCATCCCTCTTTCCACCGTTTCAGGTCCCCATACTGGTCAACAGCAATGGAATTCCCACCAGTTAGCTTCCAGTTGGTCACATCACTCCTGTTTACTGGGAGGCAGAGGTGCAAGGTGGCACCAAGGTCCACATGGAGCAAATGCACCAGCAGGAGGCTTTTGGGAAATGATTTATAATGAAATGAAAAAAAGAGTAACCTTTGTTAAAAAACCAGAAGCCTTTTTATTAGGTATTCTAGGAGTGGTGATTCCAAAAGAACAGAGAAAATGGTTTATGTATGCTACGATGGCCGCCCGGATGCTGTTAGCTCAAAGGTGGAAAGAGGAAGCAGTCCTGGCCAAAGCAGACTGGCAAACCAAGTTAATAGACTATGCTGAGATGGCAAAACTAACTGGAAAGCTCAGAAATGAAGATGACAAGAAATTTAAAAAAGAATGGGAAATGTTTATCATGTACTTCAAAAAGTATCGTCAACAGGTTAATACATTGGCAGGATTTTAACAACGCTTGTAATTTTAGAAATAGTGTAGGAAATTTGAGATAAAATAATAATAATTTGGAATAGAAATGATATGCAGTTGAAAAAGAAATTTAAGGAACTAGGGAAGGGGCGGGGGAGGGAAGTCACGGGATTTGGAGAATCCCATTTTATGGATTTGATATGGCTTTTACATACATTTTTCTTTGTTTGCGTTTGTTGTTGTTTGTTTTGTTGAAAAATTAATAAAAATATTTTTTAAAAAACGAAAGACAAATGCACAAGCAGGAATACTGGATTGGCTCTGCCAGTGCATTTGCCAAGCATCATTCTCGACGTTGCCTGGTCCCTGCCCTCAGCCTTCCGGTGAGCAGCCCCAATGCAGCCAGCCAGAGGTCAGCCCACCATGGAACTGCTACTGGATAGAACGTAAACTTCTATATTTGAAATATTTTAGGATCTCAGTAGCATTGCTAGATTAAAGGTAAAGGGACCCCTGACCATTAGCTCCAGTTGTGGCTGACTCTGGGATTGTGGCACTCATCTCGCTTTACTGGCCGAGGGAGCCAGCGTACAGCTTCCAAGTCATGTGGCCAGCATGACTAAGCCGCTTCTGGTGAACCAGAGCAGCACACGGAAACACTGTTTACCTTCCCGCCGGAGTGGTACCTATTGATCTACTTGCACTTTGACGTGCTTTCGAACTGCTAGGTGGGCAGGAGCTGGGACTGAGCAACGGGAGCTCACCCCGTCGTGGGGATTCGAACTGCAACCTTCTGATCAGCAAGTCCTAGGCTCTGTGGTTTAACCCACAGTGCCACCCGCGTCCCTATTCCTAGATTACCTAATGAATATAACAATATGTTGTTACAGGCACCTTGTATCTCGGTAATAACAGGGAGAAATGTAGTGCTAAATTAATTGATGGTGAGTCTTCTTTCCTGGCCCTTAATGACAAAAATACTTCCACCCCCCCCCCCACCCCAGATTGACTTTGAAGAGTTTGTTTCGTTTATGCTGTCTGGACCATGCCATGTGCTGATCGTTTCTGAAGGAAAGCAAACGCACGAGGTTATGCCTTATTTACAAGAATTGGCTCCTGGAGAGGGAGAGGAGGAGGAAGAAGAGGAGGAGGAGGAAGAGGAGGAGGAGGAAGAAGGGTATCGGAAACCTCCAAGTGAAGCGCCAGCCAGGTAGATTCCAACATGGAGTGCGTGAGTATATGGGTGTGCAGGTGGATGTGATTCCTCCGACCCAATATGTGATTGACAGTAATATTGCTTGCGCATTGGATACCATGTGCAGGATTTTTCAAATCCACCCCGGTATTTCAAGTGTGCCTTCATGCTAGGCAATATCAGATTTACTTCACTCATTCAATTATTTATGTATTTATTTACTTATTTCATTTCTATACCGCTTTATATTTTAACAGCATATTAAAACACCAATAAAACAATCCAGAATCAAACATTTCTGAAGAAAGTCAACTATACAGTATACAGTCAAAGCAACATAATTAACAGAAAACTAAAATATTATCTTAAAAAAATTCAAAAATAAACGTAACAAAGGAGGTCAATTACAGAATACATATTTAACACAAACAAAGTTAACAAAAAGAATCTTAAATATTTCAAACTGAGAAGATCCAAAATTGAGAAGATCCATTTGGAGGCACCAAATTTTGGCCTACAAAAATTTACCAAGTCTGCCCTTGTACACACCAGCCCCTCTCTCTCTTGCCTCTGAAATTATGTTTTGAATTATGTCTGCCTATTGCAGCAAGATTAGTGTTTCACGGCCAAGTCTCTAAATTTCACCTCAAAGCTATTGTGATACATTAAGTGCTCATTTTGTACTTTGTAAAATGTTTAACAGTTACATTTATATTATTTTACCCTTTATTAGCTTGAAAGGGTTCTTGGAAGGCCAAGCTATATCAGATTTATGTGACGTTCACGACAGAGTAGAAGAAGCAAGCCGCGAATTGGCCTTCTTCTTCCCTGATTTTTCCAAGCCGAAGAAAGGCCCAGCTCTTGAAAAAACAGTGGCCTTGATTAGACCTTCTCTCTTGAGGGAAAGGAGAGGTTAGTGAACGTCAATACACAATTCTCTCCGTATTCTTGACATGTTGCTGGGTCCAGAAATGTGGCCGCAGAAGGCATTCTTGCATTGACTCTGTACCAGGGACTGCTATGCGCAGGGCAGTATCTTACAATACCCAAAATAATAATAATAATAATAATAATAATAATACCTTTATGTACTGAAGTTCTCACCCTGGGCCAGCAGGGGGATACTGTACATAGTTATGCAAATAAGGGATCGAAAGTGACGTTCAGTGATTGGATAGTTTTAGAAAATTGTTACAGTTACATTGCACTGGAGCTCTATATAAGCAGGCTGACTGAACCCTTCAGCTCAGTTCTGTCTTGGCCTGTGAATAAACAAGAGCTGTTTGAAGAATCGCTGTGTCGTCTGATATGTTCACCCACAACTTAACAATTGTCAATGTACAACCTGTACAATTGTCAATGTACAACTGATTATTATACTTCTATATCTCCTGCCTGAGGGTAGAAGATTAAAGAGGTGCTGGCCGGGGTGTGAATCGTCCCTGAGAATTTTTCTCGCTCTCCTAAGGCAACGATCCCTTGCGATGTCATCTAATGGGCTCAGGGGACAGCCCATGATATCATGAGCTGTGTTCACCACCCTCTGTAAAGACTTTATGTCCGTGGCTGTCAAGCCAATGTACCACACTGTGATACAATATGAGAGGACACTTTCTATTGTGGACCGGTAGGAGGTCATCAATTGTTGTTTAACATTGTTCTTTCGCAAGACCCTGAGAAAATGGAGTCTCTGTTGGGCCTTCCTAACCACCTGAGTTATATTGTTTTTCCAAGTGTCTTCACTAAGGTGAACTCCCAGGAATTTAAAGGAAGAGACTCTCTCCACACACACACACACCCCTATATACAAGGCTGCTGGTTCCCCTCTCTTCCTCCAAAAGTCCAACACCATCTCCTTTGTCTTGCTAATATTTCGGTGCAAGTTATTCTCTAAGCACCATATAGATACTTTCTGAACCTCCCCACCCCCCGTACGCTGATTCATCTCCACCTGTAATTAGACCCATTATGGTAGTATCACCTGCAAACTTAATAATTACAGTGGATGGATCAGATGAAATACAGTCATATGTATACAACAAGTACAGGCAGGGACTCAGCACACATCAAAACACAATGGGTTTTGATGTTAAAAGCTGCATAGCACAATATGGCTGCCATGAGGGGCGTGGCCTAACAAAAAACTCGAGAGGCAGCCATTTCCAATGGATGTGATGGCAGTGGCCTGGCTGGGTGGGCGAGAATGCCCCTACTTTTTGAAAGCAGCCGCCTCCCCAGTCTTGCTGTATCCACAGAGTACCGTGGGGTGGGGTGCCTACATGTGTTAACTGTTAATCATCTTTTGCATGCAGATTCTATTCTGAAAAGGATTGAGGAGGATGGCTTTCAGATAGCGATGCAAAGAGAAATCGTCTTAACAGAAGAGGAAGCTCGTGAGTTTTACAAAGAGCACGAAGGTCAAGATTATTTCCCAGCTCTCCTGGAACAAATGACCAGGTGCGCCACTTAAGAAACAAGAGCTTTAAACGCAGGGAGATAAATTTATTTTACACACTGCAACTCTGAAACTTGGTGGAAGGGTGAGAATCAAATATGAATCAGGGATGTATAAAATGAGTACAAAATTGCAGGTACAGAATGTATTACATACACCGCCTCTGGTTCAAGCTGCCCTCATGGGATCCCAAACTGAGCAGTGAATCATATTATTGTCTACTGTTCAACTTCATGGGGCATCTGCCATTTAATTTAGCCCTTCCCAGCGATGGGACTGGCACCACCACTAGAGTTCCAGGTTTTCTGGTAAAATGGACAAGCAGATTATGATCAGTTTTGGGGAGAATGCCGGGCAAAGTTGAGATTACTTCCAGACAAGGAGGGAATGCTATCTATTTGGTCCTATATTAAGATAAAGTTATGTGTACGGGTCCCATAAGTAAAACAGACCAACAGAAAACACACAAAAAATAACCTAGGCTCCTGCGTATCCACTTTTTAAATGAATAAATTTATTTAAAATGCTAGGAATATTGTGCGTAACATATTTCTCAAACTAGTGGGGAGGCTGCATTTAACCAAGTATTTCCCCCTTTTTTCTGTGTAGTTTGTTTAATAAATTCCTTACTTTATTGGCAACCCTGACTTAGCTATTTCAGTTAATAGCAGAGCACTTAGAATCACTTTGGTATGAATGATTCACATGGAATTTGTTAATGGTTTTATAAATGCAAAAGAGAGAGCTAAACATGAGTTTGTAACAGGTCTTTTTTAAAACCTTCTGCTGTATTTGCACCGGACAGCGGACCAACTCTTGCACTTGCTTTGGTACGAGAAAATGCGATACAGAAATGGAGAGCTTTACTGGGCCCAAAGATAGTAGAGGAAGCAAAGGAACAATGCCCAACAAGGTATTTAAAAAAACAAACAAACCACACATACAAATACATTGCATTCTGATAGATGGAGACGATAGACCATAAGTAAAGTTAAAGCATGTTGTCACTTGTTTGACAATAGTGCCATCCTCTGGACAGTGTTGCATGCTTTCTTCTGCTACATTTCCCCCCCTGTGCCATTGAACCCATATTTTAGTGGTTAGCGTATTATAAAAATGATTGCATTGTTTTGTCAATGTCCTGATTTGACAAAGGTGAAAAACTTGCATCTCTGAATAATGCAAATTCGCAGATCCCTGTGACCTAACCTGTCAGTAACGTGGGGGAGGGGGGACTGTTTCCCCAGGCTGAACCCCAACTACATCCTTTTGTAGTGGGATAACTTGGAAAGGGGACACGGGTGGCGCTGTGTTCTAAACCACTGAGCCTAGGACTTGCCGATCAGAAGGTCGGCGGTTCGAATCCCCGCGACGGGGTGAGCTCCTGTTGCTCGGTCCCTGCTCCTGCCAACCTAGCAGTTCGAAAGCATGCCAAAAAGTGCAAGTAGATAAATAGGTACTGCTCTGGCGGGAAGGTAAACGTCATTTCCGTGCGCTGCTCTGGTTTCGCCAAAAGCGGCTTAGTCATGCTGGCCACATGACACAGAAAAACTTTCTGCGGACAAACATCGGCTCCCTTGGCCAGTAAAGTGAGATGAGCGCCACAACCCCAGAGTCGTTCGCGACTGGACTTAACTATCAGGGGTCCTTTACCTTTTTTAACTTGGAAACATAAAGCTTCTGTTCCTATATCTAATTTCCTGATTTCGTGGTCTCTAGTTTACGTGCTGAGTTCGCGATTGACAACACACCCATCAATCAGCTGCATGGAAGCACAACCTCGGAACAAGCTGCAAAGGAACTGGAATTCTTCTTCCCTGTGCAAAACACTTTTGCTGTCATTAAACCCACTGCTTTTGAGGAGCACAAAGGTAAAAAGCCGGAGGATAGTACACCCACCCACTCTTAGGCATTCCTTAGGCCAGGGGTCAGCAAACTTTTTCAGCAGGTGGCCGGTCTACTGTCCCTCAGACTTTGTGGGGGGCTGGATTATATTTTGGAGAGAGAAAAATGAACGAATTCCTGTGCCCCACAAATAACCCAGAGATGCATTTTAAATAAAAGCACACATTCGACTCATGTAAAAATCCGCGGGCCGGATTTAGAAGGCGATTGGGCCAGATCTGGCTCCCCTGGCCTTAGTTTGCCTACCTATGCCTTAGGCATTTCAGGAAGAAGCACAATAGTACCTTCAAACCCCCCCCCCCCCAATGCTGATGTCTCTCCCAGTTATTTCAAACACGGTGATCATGTGTACAGTGTTGATGATCATGGACCAATCATGTTGTTTGGATGCCTGATGATCATCTTCCAAAGCAACTACTCTATTCTGAACTTAAGAATGGTAAGCATAATGCTGGTGGTCAACAAAAGAGGTTCAAAGACTCTCTCAAGGCAAAACTAAAAATATGGAGTATAAACTGGGAAACACTGGCCTGCGAGCGCTCCAGATGGAGAACAGCCTTGACCAAAGGTGTCATGGACTTTGAAGACGCTCGAACTCAGGATGAAAGGGAGAAACGCACTAAGAGGAAGGCACGCTTGGCAAATCCACACTGTGATCAACTCCGCCCAGAAACCTATGTCCCCACTATGGAAGGACATGTGGATCCAGAATTGGCCTCCACAGTCACTTACGGACTGACTTTTAAAACTGTGTTTATGGAAGACCATCTTACTCGGCTATGAGGGATCGCCTAAGAAGAAGTATCTGGACAAGGATAGCCTAACTTCCATTGTCAATGCTCTGCTAACCTCTAGGGTAGAATACATCAACACATTTTATGTAGGGCTGCCTCTGAAGACTGTCCGGAAACTTCAGTTGGTGCAAAATTTGGTGGCCAGGTTGCTCAATGGGGCAAGACGGTTTGGGCATATTACACCGATCCTGGTACGACTAGCTGCCGATCACCTTCTTGGCCCAACTCAAAGTGCTGGTTTTGACTATAAAGCCTTAAATGGCTCAGGACCGCAGTACCTCAAGGACTGCCTCTCTCCACATGAACTGACCCTGACCCTGTCATCATAATCTAAGGCCCTTCTTTGAGAAGTCTGGAGGGAGGCAACACAAGAAAGGGCCTTCTCTGCAGTGGCTCCCCCCGTGTAGAATGCTCTCTCTAAAGAGGCTCACCTGGCACCTTCATTTTACACCTTTCAGCGCCCGGCAGAAACCTTCCTTTTCAACCAGGCCTTTGGCTGATAAATATTCTATGCCCTTTTAAATGTGTTTGTGGCAGGGGGTGCAGGGAGAGGAGTTTATTGGTTTGTGGTTTTTTCTTCTTGTTTTTATTATGCATTTTGTGTTTTTATCTTGTATTTTTTTGTTGTGAACTGCCCTGAGATCTGCAGATTAAAGGCAGTATACACATTTAAAAAAATAAAATTTAACAAATAAAAAGGGGGAGAAAAAAGTTGGTTTCCAAGCTAGTATCATTAAAATAATAAACAAAGGTAAGAGTATAATTTACTGGTCTTTAAAAGTTTAAGAACTTTTGAAGTTCTCAGTTCTAAACACACTTTCCCCCCTTTTAGATGAAATTATACAAGAAGTAAAACAGGCTGGATTCATCATATCTGAAATGAAAGAAACAAACATCTCTTCCGAGTTGGCAGCGCAGTTTTATAAAAACCAAGAAGGAAAACCCTTTTATGATCAGCTTATAAATTATATGTCTGAGTAAGTGCCTGTTTTTTGTTTTAATTAAATCCACAGGAAGTATAGCAGGCCTAACTTGGAAGTCAACAAGCAGGCAGACAGCTTCTGGTACTGTCATGGATGTTTTAGGTATCTTTTGCACCTAGGAAGGAGACTCTTCCTGGACCACTTTGGACTAAAGATCAAAGAGCAACCCCATATTACGACATCTTCCTTCGCTCAGGGGTGGAGGGTGGGACCGCAGCAGTTCCAAAATGGTGTTCTGGAACTTTATGGCTGGGTTTGCTAAGGTGGTGGCAATGAATATGGCAAACAAAGCAGCATAAGGAATAGGAAGGAGGGAGCTTGCTGCTAAGTCTTCCGGGACAAAGGAAAATGACTTGTTTTGAATTCCTATATAAAAGGGTTTGGGAACCACTGCATTTAGTATCCAAAAAACCATCCAGTCATCATAACACTAATTTTATGCTTCCTTCAACGTTTACAAAATATATCCTTAAACATAGATGAACAAATATTACAGATTCATAGATGTCAATGTCATATACTGTATTTAACAGTCAACCCTGCATTTTTGTTTTAGTGTGTGTTTTAAATCCTTAACTTCCTGCAAGGAATACTTCCTGTATTTCATGTTGAAATACATGCATATCTTCTGGATTTTCTATGATCCAGATTCCCAAGTTTAACTGGGAACTCCCTTCCTGGTATCAAATTGCACCTTGTCAATTTTTCCTTTGTAGTCTTATCCAAGTTAAAATCCACCCATCCAGATTTTGCAAAGTTAATTTTATATGCAGAAATAGCGCTGAATTATTTAAACTGGTTTGAAAGTTATTCAAAGATATTTACAGGATGCTGTACAAAGTCTGATTTCCTCTGAGCCTGAACTGGCAAAAAGACTCAACAAAACTCCTTTGGGAGTTAAGGTTCAGCAGTATCTGGAGGGCCAAAGGTTCCCCACCCTTGTCTTAGGATAAAAAAAATCTGTTAAAATTCATTAAGAACCCTGAACTATCAGTTCCTTGCAGGATTAAAAAGAAAGTTCCTTGCAGGATTAAACCTAAAGTGGCAGAAGTACATAATGTGACTGATGAAACTTCATCCAGTTTGCAAAACAATTTTTCACACATGCAAATAGTAATTTGGTGAAATTGAAACCCCCTGTTTTTAAAAAGGTTTTTCATCCAGAGCCTTTCAGCTGCTGCATGTAGAAAAAGAGTGCTCAGAATGTGCTCTGTGCAACATCCTGATGTTCTGTGGTGCAAGCATGTTGCAAAATGGCCTGTTTTATTTTTGTTAGAGCAGAGAAGGTTGTTAATCTACCTTCAGCATCAGTAGTACTGTAGTTATCTCATGTAAAGCTTTTAGACAAATGGGAAATGCGTAGGTCACTGGTACATAACTGCAAAAATGAGTGAAAACTGCCTCACCTATATCCCATGCGTAATTTGGATACCATGAACTGTGCTGCTTTAGGATAAACATATACCTCTGATATATTACCATAGGCAGCATTCTGATATGAACTTGCCTTGCTCATCTTGTGCAGAATGTCCTGCTAGTTATGTCAACACCAGCAGCTACAGAATCAGATTGTTAGCGTAACATAAATCTTTGAATGCCTTGGTTTTTCCAGCGGCCCCTCAATGGTGATGATTCTAACCAAAGAAAATGCTGTGGAGGAATGGCGGCAATTAATGGGACCGACAGATCCAGAACAAGCAAAAGAAACTCATCCCACCTCATTACGGGCTAAATTTGCAAAAGATATTTTGCGCAACGCTGTTCACGGATCGTCTAATGCAGAACATGCTGTGCAGAGCATTAATTTTGTCTTTGGAGATATTGATCTAGAGGACCTAAAACACAAATATGTCTATGTCTAGTAGAATGGTCAATGTGATTTTTTATTTGCAATATATGCCATAACTAATAAATGAGTTAGACTTGTCTTTTTCTGATTAGCATTGTGTTACTAGTCAATATTGCAACGTGGAACTGTTCCACAGTGATAGCGGTGGAAATCTTGCCTTTGGCTTCAAGGAGGAAATTGCATTCTCTGATGGGGCCTACATTACATTCTAGCAGAGTGATGTTCTACACAGACACCTTGGATGGCGAGGCTTAACAACAAGAATTTCACCATCATCAAACATTGTTTGTATAATACAAACGTGACTGAACATTGTGCTTGTAGTTCTTTCTGTGGTTAATATTGCAAAGTAATTGCATAATACGCCACTAACAGCTTTTAGACCTATCGATGATTACACGTTTCAGGAAGCTATTACTTCTGGCAGTTTGTATATGGCTGTGTTGGTGGGAAACTCTGGCACTTTCTACCCCACAACTTAGTTCAGTAATATAAAATTAAGCAAAAGTGGTATTTGATTCTTTAAAAAAAGACCCTCTGTCTCTCAAGGGCAGAACTAGTTGCTTATAGCAGACACAAGATTGTTACCAAAAAAACAGTCTTTGGACAAACTCCTCATTCCTCAGTAACATATCAGGGATATTCGGTGAATGGCATGATGCTGTTATGCCGGTGCTGTCCCGACCTTGCTCCTCTTCATTGATTCCCATTCTCAGGCTCACATTTGTGATTCGAGGACCCCCCACCCGCGTGAGGGTAAGAAAGACACATGGACGCAGTATATTAGGTTAATGGGCTAAAAAAGGCCACAACTTTTTTGATTACAGCATGTGAGGGGTATTGGCTTAGGCATTGGATAAACAGCAGAGCTTGACTCCACCCCCTCAGGGAGGGGTTAACCAAGAAGGGTTAACCACCCGTAGGGGGAGCCTGTTGATGCATATACAACTGTAAGCTCCGCCTGATGTCACCGGGGGTCGTTCCATGGCCCTAGCCACCAGCAGGGCATCGGACAGGATCCACGACTGCCGGATTCCTTTAACAGAATACCCATAAAGTAAAGGGGTAGGCAATGGCCACACCCTGCCCTTCCATACACCCACAACATATTCCAATGCCTAACCGCCACCCGAGCAAACCCGGCAGCGCAATGAGGGGAAGAAGCTGCAGTGGCCGCATTTGAGCGGCTAAACTCTGCCCCCAAGCCTCCCTTCAATTGGCAGGCTGACCGGGGAGTGTGGCGCGGCAGCAGTGACAACAAGCAGGGGCCGGAACGCCCCCTGCAAAGTGCGGGAACAGCTCCTGATCACAATCCCTCCCCTCTGGGAGGAGGAGAGGCTTTATGGGCCAACATCAGCTCCCTTTGCCTTTTGCAGGAAGGCGGAATGTGTGCGCCTTGAGCGCTCCTACAAAATGAGTGTTGGCTCATAAGGAAAATTCCAAAATCCACACTAAAGCAACCAGCCCATCCCTAGATAAGGGGGCACCACTCCAGAGACTTGGATTCCAGTACCTGCTCTGCCAAGCAGCTATTTTGATCCACCTATTTTTCATGGTGGATGTGAGCATGAAATAATAATAATAATTGTTGTTTGTTTGTTTGTTTGTTTGTTTATACCCCACCCATCTGGCTGGGTTTCCTCAGTCACTCTGGACAGCTCCCAACAGAATATTAAAAACACGATAAATACATCAATCATTAAAAACTTCCTTTAGATGTCTTCTAAAAGTCAGATAGTTGTTTATTTCCTTGACATCTGAAGGGAGGGCATTCCACAGGGTTGGTGCCACCACTGAGAAGGCCCTCTGCCTGGTTCCCTGTAACCTCACATCTCACAGTGAGGGAATTGCCAGAAGGCCCTCAGAAATGGGATGATTCCTGTGTAGCTCCTTGAAGGAAAAGCTGGATACAAATTTAAGACAAAAATGTCAGATGCTCAGTTAGGTTTTGTTTATAAGTATATTGTTATGAGTTTTTTTGTGGGGGGGGCACGTGGGCATAGTCAGGATTTATGTTAGGGGACAGACTTTATGCTGGGGGCAGAACTGAGTTACCTGTGATGTGATTGGTCAGTTAGTCATGTATTTTTTTTTGTTTACTTATTTAGGGGGACAGCTGCCCCCTGCACCCGCTAGCTATGGCCATAGGGGGCAAACACCCCATAATCGCTACATTCAGTGAAGGGTTAGAATTTGAGCAAACTCATAAATTCATGAATTTAGCAAGGGCTGGAAATAACATCGTCTAGTTTCCTCTTGAGATCAACCTGGTGATGGCTCGCTGGAGGTGGGTCACGGAAGAAACAAGAGGCTGATAATGGCCTGGATTGTTTGATAATGGTAAGCCATCTGCAAAACATCAGACCCTCTGCCCAGTGGCTACTGGAGCAGGATTACCCTTGGCCTGATGTAAGCAATGGGGGCCTTTTGCAATTGGCTCAAGAAACAGAGGTTGCCAGGGTGATGGATTGGGGGATGCTGGAAGCGGAAGGGGAGGGCTTGTTTCCTGAAAATGATTCTGGGAAAGAAAAGGAGGAAGTGGGCAGAGAGATACAAGGGTGGCGCTTAAGGTAAAGGTAAAGGACCCCTGGACAGATTAAGTCCAGTCAAAGGCAACTATGGGGTTGCGGCGCTCATCTCGCTTCAGGCCGAGGCCGACGTCTGTCCACAGACAGCTTTCCAGGTCATGGCCAGCATGAATAAACCGCTTCTGGCACAGCGGGACACCATGATGGAAGCCAGAGCACACGGAAACACTGTTCACCTTCCCGCCACAGCGGTGCCTATTTATCTACTCGCGCTGGTGTGCTTTCGAACTGCTAAGTTGGCAGGAGCTGGGACAAAGCAATGGGAGCTCACTCCGTTGTGGGGATTTGAACCGCCAACCTTCCAATCGGCAAGCCCAAGAGGCTCAGTGGTTTAGACCACAGCGCCACCCGCATCCCTCTGAGGATGGCGCTTAGGGTGCCTCTGAATCCAATGCTGCACTGCTGGGGAAGACAAGCTTTAAAGAATTAAGCTTTTTTTGTAGAGTGACATTTCAAAACTTAAATAAAAATACAGTAGTCAAATGTATTTGACTATTAACACATTTATTGACTCATACAGCGGAATGTCATTCATGGTCACTTACATTAGAAAGAAAAGGTGCAAATTCTATGCTGGCAATTATTTTACATCCCCCTGCCCTTTAATTTAAAAAAAGAAAATAAGAGATTTTATTTTCACAGAAATGAAATAGCAGAAAACTAGCAGTGATGCAAATCATTGCAGAAGTTTCGGGCAACCCATTTGGTTTATTAAGAAGAAGTATCAGAGCTATGGTAGTTCTTAAAATAGTGTACACTGAAACACTTAAGAAACAGATGCTTCTACGCTTCTACAAGTGCAGTCAAAAATTTATTCCGTCTCCAGGATGATGGTGGGTTTTGCTGCAGAGGCAGCTTGCAGGAGACTGGCTTTCAGCTGCGGAACCTGCCCAGAGCACTTTTACAAATGGATTTTGCTTTAAGAAACAGCAACAGGGTGACAAACAAATGGATAAACACATGAAAGTTCATGTGGTACCTTTGTGGGTGTAAAGAACATCCCAATCCATTCATAAAATGCAAACTAATCTAGGACAGGGGAAGGAGGCGAGATCACAGCCAACGGCCAATCAAAGTTGTGCACGGCCAGCTGTGAGCCAATCAGCATTTTGGGCAACCTATATAAAAGCTTGCAGAATCTGACAAAGCAAAAGGAAATCAGTATTTCCTTACTAATAGAAAACAATAGAAAAGAAAAGAAAAAAACTTTGTGAGGTATGTACCTCTTACAGATGAATGTGTTTAAAATTAAGGTGCAAGAGATTAAAAAAATTCTCCCTGTAAAAAGATTGCTTTGACTAAAACTTACAGACACTAAACACATTGGCCTAGCTCCATGAGATCCTAACGTATCAGCATGCACAGCCAGCTATTTTGTTTACCTTTGCACTCCAAAACCTCCCATTAATGAAAACGCAAATTACCTTTTTCAAACTGCCCAGTGTTAAAAAACATGGATAGCCTATTGGCAATTACCCTGGAGTGCAACTATGAGCGAAAATGCACAGCAGGCGACCTTTTGTCTCTGGGTTATATACATAATGTAGAACCAGTGGAACTAACTTAAATATGGTGGGGCCACAATCCAGAAAACTGCATGCATAACTGAATCCCACTGTCAGATACAGGCTGTGATGGCTGCCAACTTGGATGATGCTAAAAGAGGATTAGACAAATTCGTGGATGATATTCCTGGCTACTAGCCATGGCGGCTATTCTCTGCCTCCACGATCAGACAGTATGCTTCGGTGCTGGAAACCACAGGAGGGGAAAGTGCTCTTGGACTTTGGGGTCCAACTTGTGGGTTTCCCACAGGCAACTGGTTGAGCACTGTGAAAACCGGATATTGGACTACATGGGCCATTGTCTTAGGTACTTAGACAAAAGGCAAAGAAACTCAAACCAAGCCTGACTCTGTTTCTCAGTAAAGCTATTGAATCTCGATCACCAGGCATGAACGGCAGCCTTCGGTACCTGCTGCAAGAAATTGGATGAGATGGCGGGTTCGGTTGCTGCTTCTCATACAGTGCAATGGGTACAGGAATAGTGAGGGTGGCAGCAAACTCATGTTTTAGAGAGAAACGAGAAAATCCTGTAGTTGCCGATCTTTCTGCAGGTAATAGTACTGATCTAGGGATAATTTATGGGCACAGGAGATCTGGTGCATCAAAAGATTTCCCTTCTTTCCAAAACTTCCTGTCCGTTTCAGCTACCTTCCCCCTCATCCATGCACACAATGGCAGGTGCTTGCTAACTGGCCATTTAAACAAAGGAGGCGTTTCAAAAGTGAAAGAGATCCACATGGAGGGTGGTTTCCCGATTAGGGCAGATATGTTTCAGATCAAATTGCTAGTAACATTTAAAACATTCTTAGTTCTCTAATTTTTAAAAACAATATCTCAGAACCCCACAATGGAATCGTTGCTCACTCTGTTTTAGGAATCTCTGTTCATAATAAAACGACATGCTGTGAATATGTAGATATGGGGTGGTTTCCAACTAAGTCTTGTTCAGAGTAGAGCCATTGAAATTAATGAACCTAAGTTAGTCAAGTCCTTTAACTTCAGTGGGTCTACTCTGAGTAGGACTAGTATTAAATACCACCAATTATTCCTAAACTTTCCACCCCCCCCCCAAAAAAAAGGTACTGGTTTTTAAGTACTGCAAAATGAAACATTACAACAAAAGCTGGTCCAAAGGAGAAGTTTGATTTAGTATGTTACAAAATCTGATGACAAAGAAGGCTAGCCAGGAGCGGTGGTGGTTCAGAAAAGCCTTTGTATGCTCTCACACACTTCTGCAGAACACCAGAGAAAGAGGAATATTTTGCTAGAATTCTTTTGCTAGAATTCTTATTAGGAATCAGGATGACCAAGTGATATTCCCCTGGTGGGGCTCAACTATGGAAACGTGAATTATAGTGGCTGCCCCCAATGTAAAATGTGCAAAGCCAGCCTTAATAGCACGTAGACAAATTTCCACTACACACAATTAAACCACAGGATGCTCTCCAGATGCAAACTGGTAAACTACGACTGGTTGTGCTAAGCATACCCCGAATCACCTGCTTTTCAACCCACCACATGTTAATGCAAAGCTATATCTGCAGCTTTAAAAAATCCTGTAAAAGTAAATTGTTCAAAGGATGTCTGTTTGAAATACAACACTGAACATTTACGTCGATGAGTTCAGAAAACACACCCAAGTCAGCTTCTGGGAAAATTCATATGTTTTTGGGGATGATTTCTTTCTGATCACTTCTGAGCTTGTTGGTTTTCTTGGGACTAGTGAGTGCTGGGTTGGTGTTCTTCAGGTTTTGCTTTGGCATCCCGCTGCGCCCGGAGTTTCTAGCATTCTGGTTTTTATTTGGACCTGCCCGTTGCTTCTGTTCTTGGAGTCGCTGTTCCCATCTCTAGGAAAACGTAAATTAAGAAAGCGGGTTAGGGGGAGTTGGAGTCACATACGTATATCCTAATTTAGAGGTGGAACTGAAAATTCAGGCTCACTTTCAGAAATAAAGCCAGCCTGTAAACATTGTAATTTTTTTTGTATTAAGGCTGCAGATCTGGGACCCAGGCCTGACGATGCCCCTGTCTCCATCTAGTATGAGGAGGAAAGAGCCATGAAATGCAGTACGTACTTATTTCTAAAAGCTTATCTCTCCACTAGATGCCAACTTGGCATTATTTCTCATGTTTTGTGAAGTGCGAGGAAAGAAGCCTCAGAGGGAATTTCCAGCAAGGCAAACAGTGGAAGACCAAAATTCCCTGGAACCGTTTGGAAAAGGGTTTTGACAAGCCTGCCAAGGAAGTGGTCATTGCAATACAATAATATCCTCCTGAAATCTTGCGGTGCAGAAGGGAAACTGCAGGGTTGGGTTCATACCATAGCAACTTGTTTATATACAGACAGGGTTTATGTTAATATGCTTCATGATGCAGCTTCTTGTATATATGTTCTTAATTGTACCATCCACAACAATAGCTGCATCCAGTGATGAAAATGGGCACATGGTTTTTTCCTAAAATCCCCATATTTTATTTTATTTTTGGTATTCTAAGCTCACTGAGGAAGATGGACAAAACGTTTTTTTGAGACTGTATACCCCCGCAATACATATATCTCTCCACACCATCCCACTTTCCTAATGACTGCTGGCTACAGTTTTTAGAGTATAGCTGTTGAAGAGTGCGGTGAGGCAGTGCATCCTATTTTTTGAAGATAAAATATTGAGAAGCTTCAGGTGGTCTTACCTTAAATCGTTTACTCAGCGGATCCTTCCATTTTTCAACTGAACATCCATCAAGAAGCATTAACCTGAAACGTTAATTGTATAATCAAGAAGGGCACAAAAGAAATATCGTTTCCTGAATATAGAATAAAACATTTTAAAAATGCTGGGCTCATTTCAGTCAAAATCAAGCACTTCTAAGTTTTGTTTATTTCGGTGGGGAAGATGTGCCTAAGGCTGAAATCCTACACCCTCCTACCTGGGAGGAAGCCTGACTGAATTCAGTGGGTTCAGTTTCTTCGCAGAAATCAATGGATGGATTTCAACTGATTTTTACTCAGAGTAAATCTATTGAATTTAATGGACCAAATGTAGTTGTTTCCATGGGCCTGCTCTGAGTAAAACATAGCTGATTCCCACCCAGAAGAATTTATAGTGCAATTCCTTGTCTATCTATTAAAAAGTAAGTCCCTTTGAGTTCAGTGGGGACTTATTCACATCTAAACATGTCTAGGTCTGCAGTCATATGCATTCTTAACTTCTCTGGACTTTGCCCACAATATTTGATTTAGTTGCCTTTTATCAATATTCCCATTAGCAAATACAATGCAGATGAAAAGGTGTGGCTAAATAAAAATACTGATGGTTGTCTAAATTAACTGCTACAAGATACAAGTCTCTTTGTTTTCTTATTGATTCCAGAAGAATCTTACTGATTATTTGACATCATCGTGTTTCTAGTAACATATAAAATAATTTAAAATACATTGCTTTGCTGTGAGGATAGACACCTTCCTCACGAATCTATTCCAGAAATGGTCTGAAGGAAGTTTATTTATTTTAAGATTAAGGCCACATTAAGCTGTAGAGAGGGCCCAGTCTGGTGCAAGGACTTCGGAGATTCATTTTGGACTGGACTCTACAAACAGTAGAAGAGTCAAACTTGAAATGCATCTCAAGAATGTAGCCAAAGCATCCAGGTTTCCCAGAGGATGGTTATGGATGACCTCCTTCTATGCGGTAAAAGAGAGTCAGTGCCAATTTTTTTGTGTGGTGTTAAAACAGAGGGCACAGCAGTGCAGAGCAGCTGTTTAAAAGATGCAAGATATGACTTGCACAGCCTTTGTGCTGGCATATGTGGGTGCTTGTTGTGTCAGTTCATTGTTAGATAAAATGTTTTCTTTTAGAATTAGTATTATTTTCTGCTCTGCAACACATGTGGTAGACACCCTTTCACCCTGTGCTGTATCAGTCTGAGTGTTTGTGATGAGTTTTGCTGTTGTGACCCCAGTCAAATGTGAGACTTCTGCGTCTTTGAATCCAAGGCTGAGGCCTGAAATACTGTATAATCAGAAAAGGGGGAAACTGCTAGAAACAAGAATGTGGTATTTCCTTCAGCACTTTTCCAGCAAGAGACTGTTACTTCTAACATTTTTAAGAAGCCACTGTAACTCAAACCCTGTTTACATATGGCTAAGAGAAACACAATATTTTGTTTTTGCTTTCTTTTTCAGATCCTTTAACAAAGCATATAAAATTAAAACCTCAATGACCTTTAAAAACATCGCTGGCAAACTTGTTCCATGAAAAACAGAATTCTTTCTAATCTTTTCCCATTCCTCAGCTTAATTTTGAAAGCCTTCACACTGATGGGTTGGCATTCTCAAATAATTCAAGATTAGTCAAGAGCAGGACTTTTTTCCCCCTAGAAAAAGAGGTGTCGGGACTCAGCATGAAGTTGTTACAGTAACTGCCACACCTTTTTACAACAACAAAGAGAGGTGCCGGTACTATGTACCCTTAAGCACCCCCTGGAAAAAAGCACTGGTCATTCCCACCACCATCTCCAGAATCAAAGCACAGGAAGTCTACCTTTGCTTAAGGGTTTTCTATCCATCTTCTCTGGCTTCCTATCCCAGTGTTTTGCAAAGCTAAGCAGGGTCCAGTATGGTTTCAAACTGGATGGGGGACTGAGTGTTGAGATTCTTGCATGGCAGAGGGCTGCACTAGAGATGACCCTCAGGGTCCCTTCCAAATCTATAATTCTATGAAATCCTTGATCCAATCCCTCCTATGTATACAAGAGCTCACATTTAGAATCAAACAATCACAGAGCTGGAAGGGACCCGAGGGTCATCTAGCCCAACCCCCTGCAATACAGAAATATTTTTGCCCAATGCGGGGCTTGAACCCACAGCCCTGAGGTTAAGAGTCTCATGCTCCACTGACTGAGCTATCCCTCCATATTGTTACTAATTCTGTTTCTACCTCACCCTTCCCTTGAGGAGTTCAGTGCATCATGCAACCCTACTCACTTGTAGGATAAAGTGGATTTTAGTCGCGGATGACTCTGGGGTTGCGGCGCTCATTTCGCTTTACTGGCTGAGGGAGCCGGCGTTTGTCCACAGACAGTTTTTCCGGGTCATGTGACCAACATGACTAAGCCGCTTCTGGCGAACCAGAGCAGCACACGGAAACGCCGTTTACCTTTCCGCCGGAGCGGTGCCTATTTATCTACTTGCACTTTGACATGCTTTCGAACTGCTAGGTGGGCAGGAGCAGGGACCGAGCAATGGGAGCTCACCCCGTTGCGGGGATTTGAACCGTCGACCTTCTGATCGGCAAGCCCTAGGCTCTGTGGTTTAGACCACAGCGCCACCCACGTCCCTCTAAGGCCAGCCCTACCATGAGGCAAAATGAGGCAGCTGCCTCAGGCAGCACATGCTGGAGAGTGACAGTACCAACCCCCTAGGCCAGTGGTGGCCAAACTTGGCCCTCCAGCTGTTTTGGGACTACAACTCCCATCATCCCTAGCTAACAGGACCAGTGGTCAGGGATGATGGGAATTGTAGTCCCAAAACAACTGGAGGGCCAAGTTTGGTCACCACCGCCCTAGGCATTCTTTGGTAGTGTTGCATAGCAGCATCACTGCTGCTTACCTGACAAAGGTGGTGGTAGTGGCAGCGAGTGATGTGGGCGGGCTGAGCATTTTGCTGGCAGGACCACCACCAAACCATGTCCACCACTTCAGCCATGGCACCCAAAGGCTCTTGGGTGCATCTGTGGGGCTGCCCTGCCCTCAGGGGCATTCTTATGTTTTTCAAGGGATGGGGCAGCTCCCTGCATGTCAAAGGGTGTTGTTTGTTGGGTTCGCCAAAAATGCAAATAAAACATGTTAAAGCAGGCATCTTGGCAGCGGTTTCTTGCCCCCGATCCTTGCTTACCTTGAGCGCCACTCATAACACATAATGAGGACATCTTGGTTTGGTAGAAGAGGGGGACATTGGCAGGAGGAATTTGTATGCAGAGGCATGAGAGAATGGGGAACAGGAGTTGAAGATTTCAAGACGTCTTTCACGTCAACCATTGTGGTTATTTCATTGCAGCCTCCTCTCTCTAAGCTCTTGACTTTAGCACGAATAACTGCAACACATAAAGCAAAGGTAAACCATAATGCCACTTAGCTAACAGCCGATACTATATATGGTTACTCAGAATCCAGTCTCGCTAAGTTCCACTGCAAGCGGCACATTTGCTACAGAGTAAGTCCCACTGAATTGTGAGACTTCTTCCTGCTTCAACAGACTTCAGATCTCTCGCTGCAAGCCTGCAAGTACCATCTCTGAAATTATAAAACCTTTTAAAAACATCTCTAAAATATGAAACAGGAAGGAGTATTTTTTGCTTTAGGCAAAAGTTGATGGAAGTTGAGATGACACTTTATTTAGGCACATAAATACACACATAAATGTATGTAAAGATGCATTTATTTTTATTTTCTTGCTTGCTTCTGCCCACAGCTCATTCTACTGATTTCAAATGATTACACCAGTGAGAAAGAATAGGAGACTGATGTGCAAATGACTGGTTTTCAGTTCCTAAATGCCCTGTGCCTAGGATATTTGAGGGCTGCCTGCCTGAGTAGGATTCCTACCTCCCCTGAGAGCTGAGATCAAGCGTTGAAGCCCTATTGTGAATCCCATTACCTAGGGAGACAAGGTTATCGTTAACCAGGAACAGGGCTTTCTTGGTGGTGGCTTCTCCTTTGTGGAATTGCCTTTGAAAAGAAGCCTACCAAATCCATTCTCACTGATCTTTTAGAAGGTCAGTTTAAACACTGAACTTTTATCTGGCCTTCTGTGCTCCATCCTGTCTCATGTTTGCCGTGCATTTATGGGTGGCATTGTACCAGAATGTGGAGATCCATGTTCATTCAAATGAACAGCAGTGTCTACCTTTGAGACATACATTCTGACGCATGCTTAGATAAACATCAGACCTACGGCTACCATTCCTGGGCCAATAAGTGAGACATGTGATGAAGCCTGCTGACTCTTTGGAATCATCAAATCATAACACTGTAGATTTGGAAGGGACCATGCTTTAGTATTCTATTCAGAATAGCTAATAACCACTTTGGGGACCAACGGCGCAATCCTATACAGACCTTCCCAGTAGTAGGTCTCATTGAATTCAGTGGGCTTATTTTGAGTAGGCATGCATAGGGTTGCTCATAATTGTTGAAAAGTGCCACAGGTATAGGAAGAACAAATGATACAATTTTGATACCAGTCTTGTTAATCCAGTCTTTTCAACATCTCCTTTCTCATCCCATTCCTGTCCCTTCTCCTGCGCTTCCACAGAAAATGTAAACACAAAGGCAGGCAATCTTTTATTTCCCCACAGAACCTTGTATTCTGGGTATTGTCAAAAACAACAATGGCTTTGAAACCTGGATATTAGCACAAATTTTGCATTGAAACACATTCCATTTGTCAGTACAAACACATTTCACATGATCAATTTATAATAGATTTCTAGTGAGATTTATCCAGTGTATTTGTCCTGTGTATGGATTCATTTATTTTTACCCTCCCTAAAATAATGCCCTGCTAACTTAATCATCTGAATTTATAAAGCAGGTATTTGGCATTTTAACACAGGGAGTGCCTTTATCCTGCTGTTGATTTCAGCAGAACTCAACTGAGTTTTCATCTATGCAAGATCATATCTGGACATAAGATACATGATTATATTTGGGAGCGGAGGTGGATTCTGCAGTCCTATACTTGAGAGTAAGCTCCAATGAATACTTTTTGCCCACAATTCTATGCAATTTTTTTTTAGAAAGCTAATGTTTACTGAACATAGTTATGATTGAGTTTTTATTCCCTTCAACGTGATGGGACTTACACCTTGAATCTGTGCATGTTTACTCAGAAGTAAATACCATTGAGTTCAATGGGGCATACCCAACCACTGAGTTTTCCAATATTAAACATGGAGCTGTAAAATGTGTAGATTTCACTGGCATCTAGCTTATTCAGGAATGCACCCAAATATCCTTTCTCTTAGGTATTAAATCAGAAGTATTACTATTATTTGAGAAACACGGTGTCTTATCCGGTTGTTGTTTTTTAAGCAACACTTTTGTGCCTTGTCCAACTGAGACCCCCAAAGTCGCAATCCCAAGTGATTTGGATTTAAGAAATAAGTTCTTTCATTCTCTCTCCTTTCTTTCCCTTTAAGAAGAAATAACATGCATTTCGGTAAATCTCGGTGTCTTCAAAAACCACTGAAGTCTGGTTCTGATGTGGGAGAAAACCCAAAGTTCTGGAGGAAAGAAGCAACGATAAAATCGCTGCCACGATTCGTTTTGAATCGTGTCTTTTATATGTATATTTTTTCTGAACTCGGATAATTAAAGGGATCAGATTTCCCGAAGAACCGAAGTCCGCTGAACGAAAAGGGCCAAAAAGGGAGATCCCGATGATACGAAACCAGCCACGAGATGGGAGAAAGGATAACGCAGCAACTTTTCACTTTTTAAATAGAAATAAAGTGTTGCCGACTGACTCACCGTAAGAGTAGTTTTTGGTCAGATACGTCGCCAGAGTGGGCTTGACCTTCTTGCACTTGCAGCGCTCTGCATTGAAAGCAAAACAGAAAAATATACATATATATACTGGAAATACACATATTCGGCGAGCTGATCGTGTCCGGTCTTAGAAAGAGGCGCTCACCGTGGCTTGAGGTCTTGCACTCGGGAAACAGAGGCTTTTCGTGGACCATCACGTCGTCAGATAAATCGATCCACTTCACGTCTTCTTCAGGAGGGAACACACAAAATGGAAATGGAAAAGAAAAAACAGAAAAAACCCGGGAGCAATTAGAAATTTGATGGGGGGGAAGGAGAGGGATTTTCTTTTAATTTTTAGAAAATATATCCTCATCGGAGAAAGATGGTCTGACAACTTCTCAAACCCCGGAAAAGCGCGCACGTCCTGGAGCCCCGTTGGCAAGCTGAACCCCAGCGCAGTTACTCCCAAGTCAGCCCCTTCGCTTTCCATGGGATTTACCCTCCGAGCAAATGTGCTCAGTCTCCGGGTCGCACTGAGGAGTGGCAGCTCGCTTGGAGGGTTTCCTTGGGAAAAAATCCTCTGAAACTGTAATTACTTGTATGTTTTTAATAGATCTTTTATATATACGTATAGTTTTAATTCTATTAGTTTAATTGTTTGTTTTTAGCTGCACTTTTTAGCCGTTCTTATTTAATCTGTAAGCCGCCTTGAGTCTCTGTAGGGGGAAAAGACGGGGCATAAATAAATATTATTAATAATAATGGCGAGCGCCTGCTGCCCTTGTTTCCGAGGGAGGCTGAACTTGCGTCTAGGTGGGACCTCTTTGGCAAGGCGTCCCAACCTCGAGGGAAGATCTGACCTGCCTCGTTTCCTCCTCTGCGGGGAGGCTTGCTTCCCTACCCGGGATCAGGCCGCCAGGGGAAAGGCAAGTCCCACCGAAATCGCGGGGGCATCTTGCTCCGGCAACGAGGTTGGGGTGGCCAGCCTCATTTGGGAGGCCTGCCTGGGGCTCTCACAGACCTAAGTGCCATCGAACATGCTCCCAGGTAAATATGATCATAGAATGGTAGAGCGGGATGGGACCCCCAGGCTCATCTAGTCCACCTCTCGCCCTGCAGAAATCTCCACTGAAGCATCCCTGGCAGACGGCCGTCCAGCCTCTGCCTCCAAACCTCCAACGGACTCGTCCTTGTCCGGGGCGCAGACAAGTCCGTGCCCTCCTGCCCGCCCCGTCCCGTGTAGCTCTGCTCTCCTCACCTTCCGGCAGATCCGTGACGATGGCCTCGGGGGCGATGCAGACCCCTCGGTCGTAGACGGGCAGGTCTTGGCAGGCCAGGGCTTCGGGCCAGCTGTGGTTGTACCTCTTCATGAGGGGCTCGCAGCCGTCTCGGGCGCGCTGGCACAGCGCCTTGCAGGGCTTGATGGGGTCGTGCAAGAACTCGACGGCGCAGATGGGCGCGTACATGGCGCACAGGAAGAAGCTGAGCACCGGGCTGCAGCCGGCGGCCACCAGCTCGTGGTACTGCTCGATGGCCAGCACGGCGTTCTCCTGGGTGCTGTGGTGCAGGTGGTTGGGCATGCGGGTCATGTTCCAGGGCATGTGGCGGCACATGGGGATGCGCACCGGCTCGCAGGGGGAGCCGGGCAGCCCCGACGTGGCGCGCCCCAGCCACAGCCCCAGCCACGCCAAGAGAGCCACCGTCGCCATGGCCGGAGAGCTTCGCGGAGGGCGCGCCGTCGGTTGTCCCTTGGAGAGGCAGCGAGGGAGCCGAGTGCCAGCCCTGCCTTGCTCTGCGCGCAGCTCGGAGCCAGGAGGTTGCAGGCAGAAGCGGACTTGGCCGGACCCTCTTTATAAGCGGTGCCGCCGATGACGCGCGAACGGGGTCGCTCGCTCGGGGCCGTCCGTCGGGCCGGGGGGAGATGGGGGCGCTCTTCTCCCCAGGCACGCACGTTGACATCACTTGCCTCGGCTCCCTTTAATCCCGGAGCGACATCATCGCCGGCTCCACGTTTCTCCCGGGGCGTCTCCAAGCGCCGATTCGTTTCCCCCCAGCGAGAGGTTTGATGCGCGCAATAAATCCTGGAAAGAGATTTGGGGAAAGGTGGGTGGCAGCGGGAAAGGGAGGAGGCGAGCTGGATCTCTCCCTCTGCGCCACGGCCACAAATTCAGACGAAGGAGCTTAGCTACTGCTGCTGCTTATTAAAAACCAGGTTTAAATTTTCCCTCCTCCTGCGCCTGAAAGCCGTATAGAATCATAGATGGAAGTGCAATGGAGCTTACTCCCAGATGATAGATAGATAGATAGATGATAGATAGATAGATAGATAGATAGATGATAGATAGATAGATAGATGATAGATAGATAGATAGATAGATAGATAGATAGATAGATAGATAGATAGATAGTTGACCACACAATGATAGAATTGTACAGTTGGAAGGGAACAGGAGGGTCATCTAGTCCAACCCCCTAAAATGCAGGAACCTTTTTCCTTGAACCAACAACCCTGAGATTAACTCTCATGTTCCACCGACTGAGCTGTCCAGCCACAGCAAGTATATAGGGGAATGTACATACATTTATAGATAGATATACCCCTTGGTATTCCTGCACTAATTATACACCATTGGGCACATTAGGTTGCCATGTGTCCAGGGCTGGAGCTTCATGCTCCGGCGCTGGTGGGGCCAGGCTGGTGCACGTCCTGGGGGTGTGGTGTGCCACCCGCAGGGGCATGGCACCTAGCGTGGGCGGGGGGCAGCCATGATAGCACCCCACCAGGATTGTGCTGCCGGGGGCACTCCTCTTCCTCTGCCAGTGCAAGTGTCCTCTTTTCCCAGGACATGTCCTCTTTTTCATGAATAGAGTCACAATAGCGATCCATAGTTAAAAGTAAAAGGTAAAGGGACCCCTGACCACTAGGTCCAGTCGTGGCCGACTCTGGGGTTACGGCGCTCATCTCGCTTTACTGGCCGAGGGAGCTGGCGTACAGCTTCCAGGTCATGTGGCCAGCATGACTAAGCCGCTTCTGGCAAACCAGAGCAGCGCACGGAAACGCCGTTTACCTTCCCGCCGGAGCGGTACCTATTTATCTACTTGCACTTTGACGTGCTTTCGAACTGCTAGGTTGGCAGGAGCAGGGACCAAGCAACAGGGGCTCACCCCGTTGCGGGGTTCGAACCGCCAACCTTCGGATCGGGAGAGCGATGCTGCAACAGCAGTGAGCAAAATCTAATAGTAAAATCTGTTCCTTTTTTATCTTTTGGAGACATGAGCCTGAACAGCACCAGTGCACTGACAAACGAAAACTTCTCACAGATGTGGAGATGGTAGGGTTATTATAGTGGTCCACAGTACATGTATTCATTTTTTCCTGTCTCACTGTGATCATTAGTCAAACCAGTTCTGCATATTTTCCATCTAAGCAAAGTCTAAGCTGGAGTTTGTTGACATGACTGTCCATATACATGTGCGTATGGCTGTTCCTCCCAGCTACTAACTGGACAATGCAGGTGACTTTAGTGATGAGGACCACACTCCATCCCCCCTGGACCTGGAAAGTCTTGGTTCAGTTCAAGAGGTCAGTTCTTGTGTTCTTAATAGGTATGAGCACCAGAGCTGACCTTATGAATTAGACCAAGATCCGCTTAGTCCAGAATTTGTTTCCCAACTGTGACCAGCAAGCTGTTTCTGGGAAGTTCACAAACAGAGCATGTAGGTAACAAGTCTCAACAGGGAGCATTTATTTATTTGATTTATTTCCCACTCTCTTCATAAACAACCTTGGGGCAGGTCACGTCCATTCAAAGGTTTTTTTCTTATAAAAACAACAAGAAAACAAAACTTCAAAACATCAGTGAGCACAACTCCTCAACTGTCTGGCAAACGTAGTCCATTAAAAATATACAATCAACCCTAGAGTCCATTTTTTATGAGATAAACGTTTTCACCTGGCACAGGCAAATCAGTAACACCAGTTTAACCTCAGGGAAGACAGTATTCCACGAGCTGGGTACCACTGCCAAGAATACCTTGACAAGTTCGGGTAAGCTCTTGGCAATGATGAAACCAAAATAGCTGCACCAGTAGATCTCACTTATCACACGGATATGCTGCCACTCACATGGAAGTTTCTGGTCAGCTGTCGTGACTAATAGCTGCTGGTAGACCTCTGCTCCATGAATTTGCCTCCTTCTGTAAGCCACCTAAGTTAGTGGACATCAATTGCTGCTTCTTGTCACACTGAATTTTATTGATTGATTGATTTGTTAAATTTATATCTCACCTCTCCTCCCAAAGGAGCCCAGGGTGGCAATCAAGAATTGATAGAACAATAGAAACATATTTAAAACACATTAGAAGCAATTCCAATAGAGATTCAGACTGGGAAAGATCTCAGCTTAATACTCTTGTTGAAGAGGAAGGTCTTCAGTATGTGCTGAAAAGACTAAAGAGACACTTGTCCAATATTCAAGGCCCAATTCCTACATGGGGTTGGACAGACCTCCTGATAAGGTGGCATCTGTAGGAAGCCCTCACCTGCAAAGTGTGAGGTATATAAGGAGTCTTTCATCTTTCAGGCATCCTGGTCCCAAGCTGCGTTGGGCTTTATACACCAAAACCAGCACCTTGAACCTAGCACACTAGCTAATTGGCAACCAGCGCAATTCCTTGAACCATGGGGCAGCATGTTGGCGACATCCTGCCCCAGAGGGTAGTTGACCCATTGCATACTGCATTATTTGCAGCTTCTGTACCAACATCAAGGGCAGCCCCACACAGAGTGCATTGCAATACTACAAGCTTGGAGGTTATCAGCACAATTATAAGGCAATTGGCCAATTATCCAGACTCTGGACCACTCACCAACAGCACCTCAATCTTGTGAGGATTCAGATTCAGTTTCTTGGCCCTCATCCAGCCCACCATTGAGACCAGGCACTGTTTCAGGGTCTGCACAGCCTCTCGTGATTCATATGTTACAGACAAGTAGAGATGGGTATCACCAGCGTTCTGACGACACCTTGCCCTCAAATATCATAATGACTTCTCCCAGAGGCTTCATATAGATATTAAACAGCATTGGGAACAAGATGGGACCCTGCAGCACCACACAACACAACTGCCAGGGGGCTGAAAGACAACCATCCAATGCTATTCACTGAAACCAACCCTGGAGGTGGGATTGAAAGAACTGTGGGTTCCAATACCTAACCCATCAAGTCATCTCAGAAGGGTACCATGGTGAATGGTATCAAAAGTCAAGTAAGAACAACAGGGTGACACTCTCTTTGTCCCTCCCCCAATAATGTTCATCCCTCAGGGTAACCAAGTCCAATTTAGTCCTGTGATCCTTCATCCTAAGGCCCCAGGTATTGTGGTCATGTGGGCACACATGAATGGCTTTCAGCCATGATGGCTATACTACCTACAGGTTCAGAGGTGATGTGCTTCTGAATACCTGGGCCTAGGCTGAAAGGGTCAGGATAATCCTCCTTCTGGAGCAAAAATCAACTTGAGGGTGTACTATGCCCTATGTCACAGACTGGAGGCCATGAAATCCTGAGCCAGAACAATAGAGGCAGCCTCAGCATGGATGTTGAAATCACCAGGAATATTGTTCTGGGTTCCTTCAACACTACACTCAACACCACCTCCACTGCATTGGTCAGAGAAGGTGCAGGATGGACAGCACACCAGCAGCAGTCCTAGTCTCCTTTCTCCTGGGCCCAATATCAGGCCCAGGATGTGCCCTCAAAGCCAGCTCCAAGACAGAAAAAATCCTTGGTGATAGAAATCCTGGGGACCACGGCAACTCCTCCCTCCATCCCTGCAGCCTGTGCTGATGCTACACCAAGTATCCAGGTGGGCACAGCTGGGTCTGATAATTTTGTCCATGCTCGCCCACACAGGTCTCAGTAATACACACCAGACAGGCACTAAATCATGGATAATGGTGGTGTTATCTTACAAGTAACCAGGAACCTGTCCATGGGAGGAATTGGAGTGAAGAACAAGACATAAATAGCCTTCTGCTCCTCTTCCACCGTAACCTATCACTTCCCATGGCTGTATCTTCCTCTGCCCATGATCACAGAAACTGGGGTGACATCACACATGTCTCTTCCTATCCAAACTCATCCCAAACACATTATGAAAACAACACCAACAAAACCTACCACAACCAAATATTTCAGAAAGAATTTGGAACAGTATTACTAAACATTGGATGTTCTTAAGCAGAGGTTGGATGGTCATCTGCCACGCATGCTTTAGCTGAGATTTCTGCATTGCAGGGGGTTTGGACCGGATTCCTTCCAACTATACAATTCTGTGGTTCTATGAAAGTCTACAGAACCTACCAAGTCACAATCACTTCTGCCCTCCAACTCACACCCGAAGAGGGCCAGCCTTCTGCCAGAAACAGACTCTCACTCTGAAGGCACCTGCAGACTTTCTTCGGACCCTGGGTCAGACAAGGAGTCCCAGTCTTTGCAGAACAGTTAAGAGGGACCTCGGCAGAGCACCCATAAGTTCACAATAGTGTTCTATGAGGAAGTATCCTTTATTAATGCAGATCTTTAGAAAGAAAGAAAGAAAAAAGAAGTGCTCCTGAGAGTAGTAATTGGGGAAAGGAGAAACTGGCACTCCACAACACAAGCACTGCTGGTCTAGAAGGGTGTACTAGTTGCTATAGGCACCTATTGGATAATGCCAGTGACATCACTAGTGATGTAAAACATAATTATTTCGGCCATGTCACATTTGATTTTTATTTATTTACATTATTCAGTATGGTGAGATATATATGCTTATCAAATTGTCCGGATTCATATTCATATTGTCCTCAAAATACAGCACAAGGCTAGAACCATAGCAACAATCACCTTCCATTTCAAGTGTGTGCTCATATTTTCTGAAACCCATTTTAATTTTGTGAACCAATCCAGCCTTTGATTTCCTGGGGCACAATCCAATCATCCCCTGAACACAATCTTGACCAAATAGCCTATCCCTGCCTACGTGTCCCATCTAGGGAATGAACTAAAACATATCTCCAATATGTTGTTCTCCTTCTTCATTAGCTACTCATCCTAGGCATAGCTGTCAACCTTTCCCTTTTCTTGCAAGGAATCCTATTCAGAATAAGGGAATTTCCCTTAAAAAAAAGGGAAAAGTTGACAGCTATGATCCTGAGGCCCCAGGTATTGTGGTCATGTGGGCACACATGAATGGCTTTCAGCCTACCTACCTGACCTACAGGATCAGAGGTGATGTGCTTCTGAATACCAGTTGCTGGCAAATACTAGTGTAGAGTGTTGTTGTCTTCATGTTCCACTTGCAGGTTTCACATAAGCTTCTGGTTAGCCACTCTTGGAATGGGACCCAAGCCTTTGGCCTGACCCAGCAGAGCTCTTTTTATGTTATGGGGTGGATTCAGGGACACAGAGCACCATCTGAAAAACATACTTACATTGTCTCCACTCTCCACTTCCATTATGGAGTTTTTCAGTTAAATCGCTGAAAAGCTGTCTGTGACACCACAGCTAGTAAGGTTAACATCTCCAAGATGGAACAACGCACCCACCTGACTCCTTCAGGATAGCACCACATGTAAATTGACACTAGTGATGGGGAAACCAAACCCAAACACTGCTACATGGAGCAGAAAGAGAATTTGCTGTTCATATCTTCTTTTTTAATCTTTAGCTAAAATAATGTTGATTTTTTTTGATATAGCAATTTTTGTGCAGCAATTTTTATATAGCAATTATGCAGCTGCATAGTTGCAGAACTATCTGGACACATTATACCCTTTCAATTAAAGTTAAATGCGCCCATTCCAGGAAAGCTGGGCAATGAAATATAGGTCAACAAAGATGCATGTATAAACCTTATTTACTGCACAGGAACCCAGAGCCTACTAAGGGTTTTTATTTGTTTGCAGTTAAATCTCAGTGAAATAAGCTGGACTGAGCTCCTTCGCATGTGACCCTGTAGATATTGCTGGACCCTAACACCCATAATTTGCTGTCACTGGTTATGCTGGCAGAGGCTGATGGGAGTTGAAGTCCAACAACACCTGAGACTACAGGTACTCCATTTCTGCACTAGTACTTCCCGTATGTCGTTGTACTGCCAAGTACTATGAGTACAAAGTACTAGCTGTAGTAAGAATAGTATTGTATGGGTTAACAATGGCAGGATGCCCATTAAGATTTTGTGAATTCCCACTGTTAATGATGCAAACATCATCTGTCCTTTCTTCTGACCTCACTATTTAATATTCCCCACCCCCTCAAATCTGTTTATATAGCTGCAACTTAGGATAACACTTCATGCATCTGACGAAGCACACACTGGTCCAGGAAAGGTTATGCCATAATAAATGTGTTAGTCTGTAAGGTGCCACAAGACTTGGTTGTGTTGGCTACAGCAGACTAAGCCAAGCTTTCTGGACTTGGTATTCGTAGACTAGGGTGGGATCCAAAACACAGAGCTTAGGAAACTGCCGTCTATCATGGGTCCACCTAGCTAAGGATTATCTATAGCAGTGGTTCTCAAAGGGTGTGGCATGGCACAACCAGAAACTAACCACACCATTCTTCAAGAGCATTGGCTATTGTTCTACAATTCTCCAAGACATATTGCTGAGAACAGGGATTTTCAATTCTGACAAATATGAGAGATCAGAAAAGAGACTTTTTTGTGGTGATGAGACAAGTTTCTTTGTCTCAAATTAGTTAGTACACATACTTAAGGTGCATATGTAAGAGGCTCGTTTATCATCATATATTGAGAAAGATACATGTTCTTATGTAGCTGCATTGTTTTATATTTTCTGGATGTCACATGGTCATATTATAAAGTACTTGTGTTCTGTGTTATAAATCAAGCACTGTTAGGAGTTGCTTCTTTTGTTTTCCAATGTGTTTCTTATCAATAAAAAAAGGGGGAGCAATTTTTTATTCTCAAAGTGTGGCTCAGAGAAAGAAGTTTGGGAACCACGGGTCTGTAGTGGCAGAAAGTGGCTTTCCAGAGTTTCAGACAGGGGGCATTCTCAGCCCTACCTGCAAGTGCTGGGCACTGAAACAGGGACCTTTCTGCACGCAAAGCAGACACGCCATTCTTCTACTGAACCAGAACCCTTCCCTCTAAAAATATATGCATGAATCTTATTTATTCGGAAGGAAGTCCTAGAGGCTTTACTGCCAAAAAATTATTGCTCAGTGGCAAAATTGAGTTTGGTTCCAGACAGTGGTTTTTTTCTTAAAAAAATGTTTAGGGGTACTCCCATTTTCCTACTCATATTGAAATACCGCCCTTCAATGAGGCCAAACTTAGATTCACAAAATGTTTAGGGGTATGCGTACCCCTGTGTGTCCCCCCCCCCCAGAAAAAGCACTAGTTCCAGGACTAGATTGTTTGGTAAACAGACACCTCCCAGGTCCAACATCTATGTCATTTGAAACGGGTTTGTGGGAAGTGGGGTGTTTTGGTTCGTTTTGGTTCTAGTTTTTATTGTGTATCTTGTGTTCTCATTTTGTATTTTTATGTTGTGCACCACTCTGCGATGTTCGGATGAAGGGCCACATACAAATTTAAGAAATAACAACAATATTTGGGTTTTGGTTCTGCAACGTGCGGTTTCCAGATTATATACTTTTGGGGGGGGGGTATTAAAAATCGTTTAATTAGGAACGCCCAACGAATCGCAGAGACAACACACTGAAGAGAGGCATTTCGGATTCCTCGTTAGGAATACTGCATCCGACACGGCCTCGGTCCGTACTGATCGGGACCCCTTTGGGTGCCAAAATAATCGCGCGAAGCGATGGAGCCCCGGAGCCTCCCTTGGCGCAGCTTCGAGATGCGCTTCTACTCCGCGGCCGTTAGGAAGCGCAATGCGGCGGCGGCGACGTTTTGCTGCCTTTCCAAGCCGAGGAAGGCGAGTGGAGCGGGCTCTCTCTTCTTCTTCCCTGGCGCAGAGGAAGCAGAGAGCTTGTTGGGTAAAGAGACGGTGCCCGTTTGGGCTGCCGCGGGCTCCCTCTGCAGTTCCCGTCCCTCGGCTGGTTGCAGCAGCAGCAGGCTCGGCCCCGCGCTCGCTCCCCAGCCTCTCTCGCCGCCCGAAGGGGCCCTTGGAGAGCGAGCGACCCGGCGCCCTTGCAGGAGAGCGCGGCGAGGGACATGGCCCTGGGCGCCTTCCCTGGGCGGCGGCTGCTGCTGGCGCTGCTGCTTGGCGGCGCCTTAAGCCTGGCCGGCGGCGCCCCGACGGCAACAAGCGCGCCGCCGGCCGTGCCTTGCCAGGCCCCGCTGCAGTGGGAAGGGCGCACGGTGGTGTACGACCACAGCACCGGCAGGAACACCCGGGCGGCCGTGTCCTACGACGGCCAGAACCAGCGGCTGCGGATCCTGGAGGAGA